>NW_006159761.1:71340-73434 GCF_000334495.1 Tupaia belangeri chinensis
CCATGTCCTCACTGTGCACACAGGAGGCCTGGAAGGATAGGCCGCTTGGCTCCTTCGAGCTCAGTCAGCGGGCACAGCTACTGCCTCAGTCACAGCAGCGTCAGGTGTCCTGCAAAGCCAGGCCCCCACAGACGCACAGCAGCCTTCCCTGCCATCACTGGAAGAGGCCACCACGAAGCTCTGTCACTCCAGGTCAGGTCAGAGCCCTCAGCCCCTCCAGGCTGGCTGGACTGTCAGACCCTGTCGGTCTGAGACTTTAGCACATGAAGACCCAGGACAAATTAGAAGAACTGATGCCTTTAGCCTCCTCGCAATTCCTAGGCCTACCGTTATTGCAACAAAAAACAATCCTTAGATGTTATCCTACTTCTTTTTATCTATAAGAAACCCTTCAAGCACAGCTGTTACTCATTAGACTCCGTGGCTGAAAGCATTTGGTTATCACAGGAAAAGGAAAAAATAAAATCTGTAAAGTTTTATTTACTATCTGCTTTCATTATTAAATTGCAGCAGTCCTGAACCAATAAAAAGATGTGCTTGGTATTAAACGCATAAACATGCTCCCTAAAACCACAGTAAATATGGGGAGTGCATTTCCCCGACTTCAGGGACTACCCCAAACCTTGTTTCCACTCTAAGTCCACTCACGCTTCTCAGCTCAAGTACCTCGCTGTAGACTAAGGAAATGCAGTTACCTGGGAACTCCCTCTCCTAACTGCATGCAGGTAATGGTGCACACCCAGAATTTTCGTGGAGAATTTGTAACAATAATCTCCATCTTGCAAAGGAAACAGCTGTTCTGTGAGATGCTTTCATCCCTATCTGTGAAAATCTCTAAACAAGGCTGGATCCTGTCAGCTAGGAATACCAGAGAAGGAAGTTGAGCTTTCAGAATCGATTTGGTTTGGTCACTTACAAGCTCTCTTTTACCTCTGAAATAAAGATTCTGTAAGTTACTATGTTTTTCCAAAATTCATCTTAAAAATTGATCCGACTTTGCCATTGTGCTTCGACTGTTGGCAGGAGCCATAATGAACTACCCAAGGACCTGGGGTCCTGTGGACACATGTGCTCTGGGGGCGACGGACACCCTTGCCCAAAAGGCCATGTTTGTGGTGACGAACGCTTTGTCGCCAGCAGCTTTCTTCCACGAGACCACAAAGTGCTTTAGAAAGCCAGCATTCTGCCTGCCTCAAGGACTCTCCCCGCGGTGAGCAGTACTGTTCCCCCTTCTCTGGAGAAGACGTGAGGACGAGGGATGAAGCGTGGGCACCGAGCCCTCACGTAGAGCCCTGCCGCCGAGCTCGCCCCCAGCCAGGCGGGACTTCATGCTCCTCACTTGATCCTCTCTCCTCTTAGGAATTTGGTCTAATTCAGGATCGGAACTGCTCGTCTTGGAGATTCAGAATCCAAAGTCGGTGCAAGTGCAGCCACGCACTGCTAACATCAGCCACGCGGACGTGCACATGGCGTGGTCCCTGGGCAGCCCGGAGGGCTCGGCACGGAGCTCAGGTGTCAGGGATGTCCCACTTGGTTGTGTGACAACACTGGATGTCCTCACATGATGGGATGTCACGAAGCAGCTCCATCATTAACGCATGAGTGTAACGAACTGCCACACCCTGCCTGCCTTCCTGCTGTCCGTACTATCAAGCTTCTCATTCCTAAAATTGTTCCTCATAAGAGCCTGGCCAAGCGGGACCATTAGATGTCATAACGATTGTGTCACTGTACTCTCATGTAGTCCACCGTGGTTCAAGTCCCAGACCCGTCAGCTTAAAACTCATGCCTGGCATGTATGCATGCATGCCTCAAACAGCTAGAGGAGACTGGAGGAGAAGGGATTGAAGTGTGGCCATCCCCCTGGGGGGGGGGTGAGTTCTCACTTTTTGCCTCTCTGTCTCTCTGTCTTTCCAGCAAGTGTAAGCACCCTATAGAAAGCATCTCTCTCTTTAAAAAAAAAAAAAAAAGAAAGAAAGAAAGAAAAGAAAAAAAGAGCCTAGCCAAGCAAGCTGTGCTCACGGCAGCAGCACATGTTTTGAAATTATTTACAATGGTCACTGTGCAGTTTAGTCGGGGCGGGTGTTAGGGAAA
>NW_006159761.1:73465-99184 GCF_000334495.1 Tupaia belangeri chinensis
TCACAGCCCAGCAAGAAAGCCAACTGCTGCTCTTCCCCGCTCCCTTCGTAAGTGAGGCAGCGTGGCGTCTCAGATATCCCGTTCCTGCAAGCCTGCTCAGGGCTCAGAATGTGCAGGAAATGACCTCATAGCAGAATTCGGTCACGCTGACCCTAAGCGTACCCATATTCCAGCATTTGCCCTCTGACCCCGCCTCCCTAATCACATCTGCCTGCTGTCTCCACTCCTCACAATATATTTAGAACCTTCCTACAGACTCTTCTATTCTGCAAGTCATTTATCAGTGCTAATTCATCTCTTCTCACCCTAACTCCCTCCAGGTATGGCCCTGTGATTAGTAATGATGACAAAACGATGGTATTTGGCTTTTCTGTGGCTTCTGCCTCTTGGGAACTCTGCAAATATAAACAGCACACACAGCAGTGTCCCGGAATGGCGTAGGTCATGCTAGGAGTGGGGAAGAATGCTATGACTAGCCTAAGTGGGATAAATTGCAGGTTGTGCTGGAACAGACTCAAAATGCCGGTGCTAACATGCCTGCCTATTTAGGAAACGTTCCAGGATCACTTAATGATGAAAAGCAATAAGGCTGTCAAAATTTGCCTGGAATATATATAGGATTAAGGCAGCTCCTAAAATTTCCCAAGGTACCTCAGGTCAAGGGCTTTCTGCAGAAGGTAAGCCTTTCTGATAAAATAAAAATTCCAAAAGTCTCAGCTGCAGAAAGATGTATGGTGTGTGTGAGTGTGTGTGTGTATGTGTGTGTGTGTGTGTGTGTGTGTGCATGTGCATGTTAGGGAAGGAGAGAGTGAATAATTTAGTTTTAGTTAGTTAGTTAAGGATTTGTTTCATTTATTTCCATAAAGGTCCTTTACTGACCTATTTCAATACTCATAGATGATCATCTTTTAAATGAAAAGAAAAATAATTCTACAATTAGGAGAGGCCCAATTCTTAAATAATAAGAGAGTTCTAGTGGCCTTAAATAATTTTTTTTAAAAAAGCTTTAATTTTTATCAAATAGACTTAGCAGCTCTATAATCATGTAAAGTGCTTTAGCGTAGAAAGTTAGCTAAATTCTAAAGTATAATTTGATAGTGATCAAGAAAGCATGCCCCAAAAAGCTTACCAACTCCATTTAGGGATTCTGTAGTCTTCTTTTGAGTTAAGTCCTTCAAATTAAGAATTTAACCAAAAGTGTTGAAACTATGGGAAAACAAGAAGTTGGATTCTTAATGCATGAGGATTTATGTTAGTTATTAGAAAAATCTTTTTGATCCTGGGCAATTGTTAATATAAATGCATATTCTTTCCTGGAAACATAAGCCTGAAGAGCTCCCACTCCCTTTTGGACACAGAGATAAAAACAGCTCCTGCTCTTCTCTCGTGAGCCGCTGCCCCTGGCGTGACATGTGTCTGTGTGCTGTGTATGTAACCTACAGTCTAGACTCCGGACTCATTCCTGTGCACTTAAGGGCCGTGAAACACAAGAAACTTTGTATTCCTCGGAGTGCTTAACACAGGATTGTGAATTCAATGGTTCTGGACTAAATGTTGCAACAAGGCAGGGCGAGAGAATACTCTCCACTCCCTGCCCAAAGAAGGCCCCACAGCCCCTGAACCCTGCTGCTGGGAGCCCGTTAACCACCCCATTGCAGGCTGGTATTTTTATGCTGTATGGTAAACCTTTGGGACTACGTTCCTTTCTTTTATTTATTTTCAATGCTATCTTTAACATACAAGAGTAGGGGAAGAAGAAGGAGGGAGAGGAAAGGAAGAAGGTAAGAAGGAAGGGAGGGAAGGAAGGAAAATGGAAACGCTATGGACAACAATTCTGGTAACTAAGTACCTGAAATGAAAATCTGAAAAAGAGCACCAAGAGGGAGAGAGTGAGGGAGAGAGGGAAAGGAAGGAAGGAAATGTTTTCTCAGGGATGTCAGAACCCATCTCAGCAACACCTCTCTCCAGCAAATTGGCTCTCATTATTTGTTTACTGACTTGATTAAATCCCTCAGCCCATCTCTAAGAAGACATTACTCTTACTTCACTCCAAGGTTGGCTAATAAACTGTTTTAATATGATCTTTGTTTGCTTATCTTCACCCAACCAATCTTGTTTATTTAATTCACTCAACAAATGCTTTTTTTTTGTTTTGTGTTTTTTTTTGTTTTTTTTGTTTTGTTTTGTTTTTGTTTTTTTTACCATCCTTGATTCTCTATCCCTCACCCTCTGCCATGTCCCACGCTCCTCCTATTGTCTCTGGTATCCATGATTGCTTTCTATGCCTTTCTCCCCCATTTAATTGATTTGCTAATGAACTTAATTTGTCTAAATATACCATGCTCCAAGTCTGTGACGGAGCTAAAAGCACGAGGTGAGCAAATATGACCTTCTCTTGAAAGGCTTACCCTGCCCCCTTCACCATCACCTGAACCCCAGATTACCACTGTTCCCACGCCCGAATTTCGTCAAGTATCTTTTTATCATATTTGTCTCTCCAAACTCCCGTCTTCCTAGACATAAGTTACCCTCTACAATCAGGCTGACCCTATTCTCTTTAGGGTCTTTCCTTTTCTGAAATTTCCATCTCTCTGAATAGCTCCTAGATCTCACTTTTTCACCATCTTCTCAGAATGACACTTCCAGGCCTTCTCTGGCACATAGTACAGATGCCATATTTAACTATCCCAACCCAGTAAGAACATCCAGATGCTTAAACCAAACCCGGTTTCTATTGTAATTACCCTTATCACACAGTCTCATAATGGCGGCAGGTGGGAAGTGGAGTTCTTCCAAAGTGTATTTCACAACTTCAAATTCAAAAACTAGGCTGTTGGACAAGCAGGTACTGTGGTGGTTAAAGCACTGGACTCTCACATGGCAGGCCATGGTTTGAGTCCCAGACCTGATGGCTTGAAATTCACACTGGGCACGTGTATGCATGTGCCCAAAATCCAGAAAGGAGAATGGGAGGAAAGGATGGTCACCCGCCTCAGGAGAGGGGATGTCACTTTCCCTCTCTCTGCCTAGAGGGAGCACATGCCCTACAACAACAACAACAAACCCTAGGTTGTTAATGGTAATACTGACTGTTCTTATGAATATGAACATAAATAAATGTTAAGACCCAAGCAACTTTTCTCATACATGCCACGCATGCTTGAACAGATTATGGCGGCCAAATGGATTATTACGCTAGTTTTCGTCCCTGACACTATTCTATATGGTGAACATCTACTCATCTCCCATGATTCAACTCAAAATTCTGACCTCCTGTGAAGGTTTCCTTCCTGCTGGCCTGACAGTTCCACCACAGGACTGGGAACCAGGCTCTCAGGTCTGTGTCTGCCGACTGTGAGCTCTTGGGGGCAGCCCTTGTGACCAGCACGATTCCCCAGTGTGTGTCGCAGTGCAGGAGCTCCCGAGTGTTGAATGAGTGGGAGTGAGGGAGAGTAAGGACCTCACATAGAACTAATGCTAACCAAGATGGAGAGCAGACACTAGCGATCCGGGAGCTCCTTAATCTGCCAAGTGTTAACCTGGACGTAATCTGGTCAGAAAAGCGTTTCCCAAAAGAGGAGTGCCAGCCCTGTCCTTATCAGCCAAATGTAACCAGATCTTCAGGTTTTCCTTTATCTGCCTCTCTCTCTCCTCTCTGTCTCTGCCTCTGTCTCTCTGTCTCTGTCTCTCTCTCTCTCTCTCACACACACACACACACACAAAATATGAATGCTGTTAGGTTTGGGCTCTAAATCTCTACTGACTTCCTCTCCATGGCTTACTTAGTCCAACCTCTATCCCCCACCACCCTACATCTCGCTCCATATCGCCATCTGTTTTCCCAAAGTGAAAAAATACCTACGAAATGAAAATGATAGTTTGGGGTTCTTGTTTGGCTTTTGTTTTTTAGGTTTTGCCATCGGGTGTATGTGCTCGTCTGAGAGAGACAGAGACAGAGAGAGGGAAAGTGGTAAAGCACTCCCCGGGGAATAGCCGCGCCTCGATCCTTTTCCAGATTCTACGCACATGTATGAAATCATACACTAGTTGTCTTTCTACACACATGTATGAAATCATACACTAGTTGTCTTTCTACACACATGTATGAAATCATACACTAGTTGTCTTTCTGTGCTTGCCTTATGTCACTTAGCATAACGACTTTCTGTCACAAATGACAGAACTTCTTCCTTTTAAAAGGCAGAATAGTATTCCATCATGAAAATATACATTTTCTTTATTCATTCATCCACTGAGAAGCTTAGGCGACCTCTGTCTTGGTCATTGTGAATGATGCTGCTATAAACATGCGTTCAGACATCTCTATGACATACCGATTTCAACTCCCGTGATGATTTACCCAGAAGTGGTATTGCCGAATCACGTAGTAACTATCTTTTTTTATAATTTTCTGAAGAACCTCCGTACTACTTTCCACAGGGACATACTAATTTACATTCTGACCAATAATGTATAAGGAGTCCCTTTTCTCCACATCCTTGTCAACACTGGATATCATTCAGCTTTTTGATAAAAACTGTTCTAACAAGTGTGAAATGATAACTCATTGTGGTTTTAATTTGCATTTCCCTGAAGATGTGAGCTATTAAGCATTTTGTCCTGTACCAGTTGGTCATTCATACCTCTTTTGACAAATACCTATTTGTATCATTTGCCTGTTTTTTTTTTTTTTTTTAATTTAGGGTTTTTTTTTTTTTAACTACTATTCCATATTTCTTATATTAACTCCTTATCACATGTATGGCTTAGAAATATTTTCTCCCAATCCACAAGTCTGTTCACTCTTTCTTTTCGCTGTGCAGAGCGTCTTACTTTATCACAATCTCATTTCTCTGGGGTTTTGCTTTTGTGCCTGTGGCTTTGGAGTCCTCTCTAAGAGATCATTGCCAGGCCATCGCCATGAAGATTTCCTCCTGTTTTCTTTTAGTAGCTTTACAGTTTCAGATGTTATGTTAAAATATTTTACACAGGACCAGCAGGTGGCATAGTGGCTAAGGTGCTGGACTCATAAATGACTGACCATGGTTTGAGTCCCAGACCCAGTGGATTGAAACTCATGCCAGGTGTGTGCATGTCTGTGTTCAAAATCCTGAGAGGATAATAGAGGAGAACGGACTGTACCATGATCACCCCTGGGGGGGGGGGTGTGATCTCTCATTTTCTCTCTCTGTCTCTCCAGTGAGCACACGCACCATATAGCAAAAATTTCTCCAAAAAAAATAAATGTTTTAATATATTTTGATATGACTTTTGGTATGGGGTAAAATAAGGCTACAATTTCATTTTTCTGTATATGGCTATCCAGTTTCCCAACCCATTTTATTGAAGAGACTATCATTTTCTCATTGTCTATTCTCAGCAACTTTGTCAAAAATCAACTGACCATAAATGTGTGAGTTTATTTCCAGGCTTTATATCCTGCCCCACTTGTCAGTGTGTCTGTTTTTAATGCCAAAACAGTATGCTTTGTTATTACAATAATTTTATATTTTGAAATCAGGGAGTGTGATACCTTTGGCTTTGTTCTTTTTGCTCAACATTGCTTGGGCTGGGACCAGCAGTTGGCGTAATGGCTATGTCGCTGGACTCCCATGTAGCCGACTGTGGTTCGAGTCCCAGACCCAGTGGCTTAAACTCATGTCAGGTGCGTGTGCGTGCGTGCCCAAGATATTGAGAGGAGAATAGAGGAGAAGGGATTGTGGCGTGGCCATCCCCACTAGGGGGTGATTTCTCACTTTCTGTCTCTCTGTCTCTCTCTGTATTTCTGGCGAGTGCATGTACCCTATAACAAAAAACTCTAAAAAAAAAAAAAAATTGAGAAAACCCTATTCAGGGTCTTTTGTGGTTCCATACTAATTTTAGCATTATTTTTCCTATTGCCATGAATAATGACATTGGAATTTGGGAAACAATTATCTTGAATCTGTAGATTGCTTTGAATAATATGACATTTTAACCATATTAATACTTCTAATCTGTGAACATGAACTATTTTTCCATTTACTTGGGTATTCTTCCATTTCCTTAATCAATGTTGCATAGTTTTCAGAGTATGTGCTTTTCATCTCATTGATTAAATTTAGTCCTAAGTATTTACTTACTTTTTTTATTATTGCTAATGGAATTATTTTCTTTATTTCTTTTTTGAACAGTTTGCTGTTAGTGTATGGAAATGCTACTGGCTTTGTATGTTAATGTAATCTAACCTGTGACGTTAATGAGTTTGTTTATCAGTTCTAACAATATTTTGGAGTCTTAAAGGTTTTCTATATATTAGATTATGTCATCAGGAAACAGATGATTTCATGTCTTCCTTTCCTATATGAATGCCTTTTATTTCTTTTTCTTGCCTAATTTCTTTGGCTAAGACGTCTAATACTATGTTTAGTAGAAATAGCCAAAGTTAACATTCCAGTCTTGTTTATGGTCTTAGAGGAAAAGCTTTCAACTCTTCACTGCTGAGTATATTAGTTGTGGGCTTGTCTGCTAACATATATTGATAAATTTTATTATCACAGAACTAAGAATCAAAAGATGTATAGCTAAAATATATGGATTTCATATATTGTTCAGTCCTCTGAAGGAAGACAGAGTTTTCAAATTTCACAATAAAATGGTGAAAAATTAAGCCCAAGAAAGTAAATTTTTTATGAGTTAATACACCCATTCACTTTAAGAGTGTCATTTTATTATTTTGGCGCTGTAATATCTTTTCTTTTGTGAAATGATACAGTCAGCAGATGTAAGAGGTTAATCTACATATCCTTCTAAGTAAGGATTCACTCATTTTTTTAATCAACTTTTATTGGTAATAAATTTCTCAAGCCTGGATAAATGATGCATAAATAAGGTATTGATTTTCAAGGAAAGTTAAAAGTTGAAACCATTGAAACATGTCGAAGTTAATGCTATCTTTAAGAACAAATTTGAAAGTCTTACTGCTTTTTCAAATAGATAAGGTAAATAAGAACCATTTTTTAAGAAAAACAGGAAAAAAATCAGATTCTTTAATTATCTGTTCCAGTACAAAGGTACATGAAAAAATTCATAGAAAAAAATGGAGGGACCAGCAGATGGCATAATAATTACATTGTTGGACTCCTACATGGTCGACCACAGTTTGAGTCCCAGATCTGGTAGCCTGAAACTCATGCCAGGCACGTGTGTGTGTGCCCAAAATAACAACAAGAGAGTAGAAGAGAAGGGATTGTGGTGTAGCCATCCTCCTTGGAGGGGATATTTCTCACTTTCTGTCTCTCTTTGTCTCTACAGCAAGTGCACATGGCCTATAGCAAAAATATCTGTTAAAGAAAAAAAATGGAATTCCTGTACTATTTTATTTTGATGCAAAATAATTGCAATTCATACATTTTTCATAATATGCATTTTCCATGAACTTTTGAAACCCCTCCAAGTGGTTTAGCCCAATTCCAGAAATATCCATTAATACTATGTAACGTTACATGTTTTTGATTCACATGTTACTCTGAGGATTGATGTTTCTTTAAGTTCTTATTTTATACTGCTTTCCGGGTCCAAAGTCAAGAGGGAGCTCTAGGATTTATTTTCTCTTCCGAGAGCTTTCAGTTAACAGAAAAGTAATAACATCAATTTTTTCCGAAGTGTGACAGTGAACTTAGAGGTCACACTGCAAGAAAATGGACAGGTACCTGCATGCTTGGACTTCTACAGTACAGAATAAACAACATGTTACTTCCCAATCAAAATATCATTGATGCTTAGCTTCAAGCAAAATCTACTTCTCTGTCCACTTCTCTTCCCTCTTTTTTTTTTTTTTTTTCTTCCCCTTTCTCTTACCATACAGCTTTCTGGGTTGAGTAGAAGGTATTTGGTCACTTGCTCTTTGACCCCAGAGTCTCCTGAGACTATATATTCATTTTAAGAATGAGTCCCTTTAGTTACCTAAAGTGTCCTCAGACTTAATTGTTTCCAGATGTTTACAAATATTTCAAGAAAATGTCCACACAGTTTTTATGGCTCAATGATAACGAACTCCACAGGGTCTGTTCAATGTAAAATAAGGGCCAAGTACTTATTAAAAAATAACTTTCTCTTAATATGGACTTGATACACTCCAGGGCAGTGCTAATGACAATCAATACACTATCTCATTTAACGCTCCCTCAAAGGAAGGTATTATAATCCTCATTTTAGAAAAGAGAAAAAGTGAGGCTCCAAGAGTGACTTCACAGAATGTGTCAGCAAAGGAGTGACCCGAGTCCATGCCCTCGACCCCAGGCCTGCTTCTCACTGAGAGCCAAGCCTTCCAGTGTTGGCTGAAGTAACAAAGGGAGAGGCCTCGCCAAAGCTGTGGGTCGCCCCGAGCACACAGAGATCGCCTTTCTGGGGTTGAGGAGGCTGGCAGACCGAGAGTCCTTGCTCAGTTTTAGCAGTCCCTCCGAGAGACTTGTCCACCAAGCGTGTCTCCCAAGACCACACGAGCACCCCGAAGTCTCTCACGGCGTGAAACCAGCTTTCACATCGTGGGCTGTGAAACACGCCTGCTTCGTGTTCACAGTGTCCTCCACTCACAATACTGTGACTTACTTTACAAGGGAAGAAAGAAATCCTAAATGGTCAAGGAAATCTTTAAAGAAAAGCTCTTATTAGAGAAATCATGTTTTAGTCTGGAAAAAAGGCTACAACTCCAATTTATACACAACTTGCATTTGGAGGGGGGGCCCAGTCAGTTTTTGCTTATTCAATTAACAGACTCAGTGCGGACCCGTGTGAGGCACTCCCCCAATGCATCCCAGAACAAAAGCGGTCCCATGGGCCTTCTGAACATCCGGGGGTATGTGTTTCTAATGACACTTCCCTAGGTTTGATTTTCGAGTGACTTTGGATTCTCAGGTCTGCCCTGAGACTCTCTGATAACGAAATGAAGAAACACCCGAGTGAGCGTCTTAGAGTGATGTCAGCTGAAAGTTTGAAAGGAATCCACCACGTGGGGAACCCATATGCACACAATTAAGAGGTGACTTTGTTTGTTCTGGAAAAGTCTCTCACAGAACGGATGGATCAAGACACTACAGCAGCCCGTGGCCCCTCCCCAGTTAGATGTCATCTGTTCATGCCCCCTTCCCCTGTTCTCATCAGACAGCAACCCCCCGAGGGCTAAGTCTGAACCATGTCAGAAATCGCTGACCTTGGCGGGGCCTGTTCTCCTCAGCCTCACTCCCCGCTCTCAGACTTCTGACCTTGCTGCAAACTACGGGATTATCTGAAGGAGAAATTCTCTTCCCCACTTCCCTTCCTTCCCCCTTGCTCCTGGCCACAGCTCCTTCTAAAGGAACTCTGGGTCCTAACACGAGAGCTGCAGCTCCCTCCAGAGTCTCCATCCCCTAAGCCAGCACTTTTTCCAAATCGCCATTCTCTACTCACCAGACTACATTAAAAAAAGAAATCTGCAGGTGGCATGGTGGCTAAAGGCACTGGACTCCCACATGGCTGACCATGGTTTGAGTCCTGGACCTGGCAGCTTGCTTTCTCACTCTGTGTCTCTTGCTCTCTCTTGCTCTGTCTCTCTCTGATCAAACAAAAAAATAAATAAAGTTAAATAAAATAATTCTTTTTAAAAATAAATCTGGAACACAAACAGCGATTTGCATTTTTTGTACCTTGACTAAAAATTTAGCAGACTTTTTTTTATGTAAGGTAGTTTCAAATCAGTTTTCAGTTTTTAATGCTGGTGAAAGGTGCAAGGTTGACAGCCATGGAGGCAAAAGGCCTGAGTGCCTAACTGTAACATCCTGCATCAGTGCCCCTGCTGCCAGGGACACGCCCAGGTGCCGCCCCCACCAGGAAGGGCCTTGAGGGACTGAGCGGCTATGTGTCCATTTGAACTTGTGTGTTTGGTGTTTATTCTTTGCACAATATTCAGACTGTAATTTTTTTTATATATATTCTCACATTTCATTCAGATGTTGCCCCCACGCCCTTGAAGGCTTCCTCAGGCCTCCCAACTACATGGGAAAAATCCACCCAGGTCCTTCATCATCTGTTACCCGCTTATGATGCGAGAACTTTGGAGCGGTGTCCATTAGCCCTGAAGCCCCATGCATCCTTCCCACCACGTTTTCTCTTTCAAGACCCCATGATAGAAATGCAAGAGCATTAAGCAGGAACCACCATTTCCACTTACAGAGGAGGGCACCGAAGTCCTGGGGCAGCAAAGATGGAGGTCAGGTGGGAGCTGAGATTTTCTGACTAATTCCAAATTGTCCTGTTTCCATCTATCAAAATGAGTACCTTTTTCAAAATAATCATTTGTTTAATTTTATTTATGATTATTACTTTTAATTTGCTATAGGGCACATGCACTTATCAGAGAAAGGGGGAGAGGGAAAGTGAGAAAGTGAGAAAGTGAGCCTCCAGGTCCAGGACTCGAACCAGAGTTGTCATGTGGGAGTCCAGCACCTTAACCACCATGCCATCTGTTGGTCCCAAAACAAATACTTTTAAACTTCCAAGAGTGAACGAAAGTCTTGCAGTTCCCCAACTACCTTTCTTCTGAAGGTGCCTCACTGACGGCCCAACACACCCCCGGCTCACAGCCTCCCAGGGGCCCCACTCTGTTCCCAGGAGGCTAGTCAGGCTGGTGGGTCCAGCCACCACGCTGTAGCTTGACCTGTCCGATTTCCTCTGCTGCTTTTTTCAGATCATTCATGAAGGCATTTGTGGAAGCTCAGGAGAAGAGAGAAGCCTCAAATAACTTCAAATCAGCCCTGGTCTAAAGCCAACATTTCAACCTCAGGAAAAATATTGACCAAATTTCCTGTGCTGGGAAATTAATAAACTGATAGGCTCTAAATTATCATTTGAATGTCAAGTAACTGTCATCTTATCCCAAGGTTCAGTTTATTGGAAGTCCAGTTTTGTTTTGCTTCGTTTATTTCAAATACTGAACTTGTACACGGTCTGCTTAATCGACTCACAATGTCGATTTGTGCTGACCGTAACTTCCATTCGCCAAATTATATTAAAAATCATGCAAAGCGCTGGGAGGTTGAGAACGTGAGGAGCTTGAGACAGTGGCTGCACTTCACTCTCTCTCGGTGCTGCAGGCTGCGAGAACAGAACATTTTTTTTGTTTCTTCTGACAGTTTTCCTACCAGGGTACTCAGCCAGGAATCACTTCAGGTTGTTGAAACGTTCCATCTGTAAAGAACTACGAGGCAAAATCCAGTGAAGCCTCTGAAACAAAAGGTTGCCCCGGAGAGCAGCGCTGGGAGGGCATGAGGGCACGGGGAACGAGGAACGAGGACACGAGGGCACGGGAAAGGGGTCACCGTGGGCTCCTTCAGCTCAGCACCCACAAGGAAAGGGAAGAGAAGGAGTGGGCTCTCAGCAAGGAGGTGCCTGCTCGTGGGGAGAGAGGCCCCGTCACGACGTCTTCACTGTCCTCCCTGGGCATGATGCGGTGCCGAGCACCGCGCGTGTTTGTTAGCAGAATGACCGATGCGTGTGCAGAATTTTCGGATTTAGCCCCTCTGAGCTGTGGTCACTATCTCATGGTTTAGAGGAAAGACCTACTGCTTCCCTAGGCGGCCTGTACGTGCACAGGCCCTGAAGAGAATGAGCTCAGAACCAGGACGCACAAATACCCCCTGAAGCCACTTCGGTCACGCGAGTCTTCACATACCTGAATCGCACTCCGGGGGCGCTGCCTTCTGAGGTTGGGCTAAACTACAAAACGCTGCTTTTGCAGAATTTCAAGTAGAACCCTTTCCTTCTGGGAAACTGACACATAGTACCTGAATTGCAGGCTCTAACTTTTCACATCCCACCACACTGCCTCTCTGTCTGCTGCCCCCAAAGTGCCCACCATGGAAAGACTTGATGTTTGAGAGAAATCCTGGGCACAGGCACAGAAGGGATGACCTCCAGCATGCCCCCTTTCCCTCTTCCACCTGCTAAACTCAGTGGGCTCCTGTGGGCTCCCAAGCCCCAGGGTAAGCAAGGGCTTGATTTCCTACAGCCCCCCAGCTCCTTGCCGCATGGCCACTTCAAGATCCCATCACCTGGGGCCAGAGTAATGGCTGTGTCGCTGGACTCCCATGTAGTCGACCGCAGTTCGAGTCCTGGACCTGGCAGCTTAAACTCACACCGGGCACCTGTGCGTGCGTGCCCAAGATCCCGAGAGGAGAGTGGAGGAGAAGGGATTGTGGTGTGGCCATCCCCTGGGGGGGTGATTTCTCGCTTTCTGTCTCTCTGTCTCTCTCTGTCTGTCTGGCAGGCACACGTGCCCTATGGTAAAAAACCTTTCCAAAACAAAGAAAATTAAAAAAAAGATCCCATCACCTCTCATCTGGCCTGTTACAATAGCCTCCTACAGCCCCGCCTTCCTGCAGCTGGTTCTCTTGAAGACATAAATCACATGACACCCCCCTCCCCGACTTTCAACCCTGCAATGCTCACACATCACCATACACGTTAAATAGACGCCCACGTCCTGCTGGCGACCGAGAGGCCCCCTCACGGGGCGGGTCCCCACCACAGGCCCCAGCTTCATCTCCCAGACTTCCACTGTGGCCCGTCTCCTGGTCACAGTAACCACTCTCGTGCTCCTTGGATGTCCCAAGCCCTCTGAGCTCTGATCCCACGCAGTGGGAGTAGCAGGACACTACATCTCGACAAATGAATTTCTAGCCACAAACAGCCAAATTAGAAACAACTGCCTGAATCTTCCAAATAAAAAGCCTGCTCTGAACTGGGCCTGCGGCCTGGTCCTTCCTTTTCCCGCGTTCTGGGGGCCTGTACGATGCCATGTGACTTGCAGCTCAGTTCCACCTCGAGGCGAGGCACATCACGTGCATCTCAGTGAGAAGAGATTCCGACTGCTCCCACTTCACGGGCTCAGAGCTCAGAGGGCTCGGGGGGTGCACTCGTGGTCACGTGGCGGGCACCGACCCCCACCTCAGGAGGGCTCTGGCCCCTGTTTCTTCTCTAGCTGCGTCTTCCCACTCCTGTCCCTTCGGCTCACCACACCCTTTAATTCACCACTGCAGTACCTAACATCGAGCGAGTTTTCTTTGCAAAGATATCGTCTTCTCAAGGATCGCGTCCATTCCCGAATTCGTGATCCCCACACGTGGTCCAGCAGCTCAGTTGCGGGAGCTCTGTGTCGCTGAATATGCTGCAGAACAGCTGTCCAGCTTTCTGTCCTCCACCCCGCCAGCTTTCCCGCGGGTGGAGGAGCAGGGAGAGGAGAGTGGGCCACGGCCTACGGGACGGTCAGGGGACGGTCTGGGTTTGTCCACAGCTGACTCGGTTTCTAGCACATTATGCAGCCTCCTCTGTCCCTCGAGGCCTTATTTATAAACTGAGGGTGACAAGACCCGCTCCGCTCAGACACACCATGAATATTTAAGTAGCAGAGGCAGTGTAAGTCAGCCGGCACAGAACCTGTCCAGGGTGGTGCTCAGCAGGCCTCCTTCTCCGTCCTTCGGTTCCCTTCACCACTGAACCGAAAGCACTGGGTAAGCAGGATCATTTCTGAGCTGCAGAGTCGGACACAGACATAGGAAGACCCACCCAAGGCCTCCTTGCGTCGCTGTCTTTGCTGTCTCATTGCGCTTCATACTCTGGCAGGTCAGGAGGAACAGAACCCAGGTGACAGTCGCGCCAAGGACGTTGCTCTCTCCAGGGGAGCCATCTTTCTGTGGAAGTAGTCCCTGCTATCAGAAAACCGCACTTCACCCGGAAGCCCCGCTGTCTGCAATAACCGCTCCCCCAGGAGAGTCAGCGAGGACAGCTTTCAGGCCAGTCACAGCGAGCCCGCTCCGACTCGGTTCATCACCGAGAACAGACTTGTACACACAGCGCGCCCTGCCCGGGTGTGCTCTCTGTGTCCACACGGACATCTCACTGTGGGTCACGGGGTTAGGGCCACCGGGGATCCACCACAGCAGAGTCAAGTCGCCAGAGTCCCTGTTGGCTCAGAGGCTGGACCTAGCACTGGGCTCTTCCGGCTCCCAGGGAGCCTTCCATCCAGTTTTGCCCCCTTTCACCTCTGCAAGGGCCTTTCTTGTCCTCCCCCCAACTCTAAAATCGCACTCATCCTGATTTTATTTCTGCAGTTGCTTCCAAGTAGTTCAACAGCCTGTCACTTAAAACAGACCAGTAAATACACCCTTTTTTTTTTTTTGAGAGATTTTCACTGTAGGGCGCGTGCGCTCGCCAGACAGACAGAGAGAGACATAGAGACAGAAAGCGAGAAATCACCCTCCAGGGGGGATGGTCACGCCGCAATCCCTTCTCCTCCATTCTCCTCTCGGGATCTTGGGCACGCACGCACACGCGCCCGGCGTGAGTTTTAAGCCACCGGGTCTGGGACACGAACCGCGGTCGACTACGTGGGAGTCCAGCGACATAGCCATTACGCTAACTGGAACCAGTAAATACACCCTTTGACAGCAGTCTAGGACATGTCTCCCTCGTTAGAAAAAACAAGCTGGATATGTAATAAGAAAGCCCTGAAGCAAACCTTAACAGGAGATATTTGAGATACGATGTTAGTATGTGCCCAGCCCAGTACCCCACGAATAGAATAAATTTAGCTGTCTCTAAGCAGGAAACACTTGGGAAAGTTATGTTGAAATTTCAAACACAGCCTCTCACAAGCCAGCATGGGAAAAGGGGGTAAGGTAAAGCATGGTCAGGGGGGCCCCAGAGCACAGGAGTGGGGCCCTGTGCATGGTGACCTGGGTCCCACATGCTCAAGCCCATTCTGAGCCCTGGCCCCAACCGCTGGAGAACTATGCCAGGCACAGATGTGTGTCTCGGATCCTGACGGGACGGAGAAAAGGCCATGGCCCACTGAGGGGCGCTTTCCCTCTTCCTCCTTCTCTCTCGCCCTCTCTCTGGCAATACGATAAATAAATAAATAAGCCTGGCTTTATTCGCCTATACAGAAGATAAGCAAACACGATTTCAAAATACTACAAAAATTGTGCTTTATCAACCATCTAAAAGTAACGAATAACTTTGTAAGAAAAGTAGATACAAAATACAGTAACTTAACTTTTTTTTTAGAGGTTTTTGCCTTAGGGCACATGTGCTCCTGGAGAAAGAGACAGAGGGGGGCAACGAGAAGGGAGATGAGAATCTCTCCCCAGGTGGATGGCCACAAGACAATCCCTTCTCCTCTCACCCTGCCCCCCCCCCCCGATATTGGGTACACACACACATGATTTTCTAGCCACCAGGTCCAGGACTTGAACTGCAGTCTACCATGTGGGAGTCCAGCAATGTAACCACTATGCCATCTGCTGTCCCATCATTTAACTTTCTGTATGTGTCCTATTTTCATCTGAAAGCTCACTTACAATTAAAACTACAATTAAGCGGCAAATGCTAGCACCTGGGGATGGATTGCACTTTGACACACGCTTCTTCTAGAGCAAGCTTTGAGTTAGCAACCACTTGAAATTAGTCTTACTGGAGTTTTCACACGCCCCAGGAGTTGCTTTGAACTGCTTTCCTTGGTGCTACGGGACATGCTTGCAGCCTCAGGGTCTAGGAGGTGCTGTGTCTGTGCTCCCTCACTTCGCTGTTCGTAAGTTCATCTCCCCCGTGACTGTGAAGACACCTACGGTACGAGTGCTCTGAGGTCTGCTCCTTCTGCCGTCCACCCGGTCTCCAAGCCGAGAGCACCTGGTGGGAGAGCCAGGACTGCAGGAGAGTTAAATAACAAGTGCACTCAGGACACGCTCAGCACCTAGGAAGTTGGTGTCGGCAGAATCTCAATGGGAGAAAAGTGGTCTCCATCAGTACGTTCAAACTTTGTGACGTATAAAAATCATCTGGGATATTTAAAATGAACATGTTTCGAATACTCTGATTAACTAACTGTAGGCAGAACCCTGTAATCTGCCTTCTAAGAAATCTAATTCATTCCCACGTGAGCAAGGCAGGTATGGCACTGAAGATGTACAGGCCTGCCGTGTAAGTACATTGGAGAAAGGATCGGATGGTCTGTTATTTCTTTTTACACCTTTTATGTAAATCATTAGAAATAGACTGCATAAGGGCCAGTAGATGGCAGGGTGGTTAAGGCAATGGACTCCCACAGGGTCTGTTCTGAGATTCAAATCCCAGACCCAATGGCTTGAAACTCCCACCAGGTGCATGTGCGTACATGCCCAAAATCCCGAGAGGAGACGGGAGGGAAAGGGACTGCAGCATGGCCATCCCCGCAGGAGGTGATTTCTCTCTTTCCTACTCTCTCTCTCTGGCAAGTGCACAAGACCTACGGCAAAACAAAACAGAAATACACTGCATATGGGAGAGACAGAGAGAGAAGAAAGAAAACATGGGCCAAAAGTAAGATTTCCTAGATGAGCAAAGAATCTGGTCTCCTGAGGAGAACAAGAACCTAGAGGGACATCCCAGTGAGGGACCGCAGCACAGTAAAGCACAGACTGAATGTTTCGCTCACTCACACACATCAACACTTTTCCATGGATGGGGACTGCTATTCCCCCAGAGCTTTGCTCCGTGTCTTTTGCCTAACGCCTGCTTAGCATGTTGAGGGGGTGACCTGCCTCTCTCGTGTGTAAGAGACAGTGCGTGGCTTCCCTAGACTACGGGCCCACTAGCCTCACACTATGCCCTGTCCGTGTGCCCCACAGCTGTTAGCCATGCTGATGTTTTCCCCAGGAATCAGGGAGGGCTCATTGTTGATTGTTCGGCAAAAAAAAGGAAAGAAAAAGAAAAAGAAGAGTCCTGGATACTTATGATATAGAAATGCAGTCTGCATAACTTTCAGGCTTATCAGATTTCAAAGAAATATGTTTAAAAGGTCACACATAAAACAGAGGACTGAACGTTTATCTTTCTTAACAGGTAAGGAAATCCAAGTTGGCAAAAGAATGGCAGGCTTACATTCAGTACAGCTAAGAGGGCGAGCGTGTACTCCAGCGATGTCTCAGTGGGGCAGTAAGCAGTACTGTACCACAGGGGTTACTGCAGAGGGAAGTCCGCCAACGGGTTGGGCTCCTGGAAACTCCTGGACTGGGATAATAAGTCCTGACACCTTGCGTCGTAAGCATGTGTCGTGGAGTCTCCATAAAACACAGAAGCTGGATGGAGGAAAGGGATTTGCCTCCTTCGGTCCCTATAAAGTCTGCAGCGAGGAGTGAAGCACGTGGATATAAGAGTTGGTGCCACGTGAGGTGCCCCCAGAGAGGGCCACATCACTGTCGTGTGTTGCCAAGGGGAAAGGTGTCCTGGGGGAGTGTTCTTATGGCGCTCCAAGTCCAGCTCTGCCATGCTGGGCACAGCCATGTCACCAGAAAGTAGAGGCGTTAGTTTCTAACTGTATAGAGAAGAGACGTCTATCAGTCACTCTGTGCCTTGTGCAGGACAATGTGACATGGTAGTCAAGTGTGACTGTGGGAGTATGCAAATTCCTCATTTCGGTGACATTATATGGCCTCCAAAATTCATTGAGAAGTCACACTGAACATGTATCTACGCCTTGAATAAACTGTACTGAGGTCTGGGGTGCTGGGGAAACGGAGACTCGGAAAAGTGCCTCAGGATAGAAGCCAGGTCCTCTGCTTGTATTATCTTGTTCCAAACGCTGAGCCTGCGCCGTGCCTATTACTGCACGGCTTCATAGATGGGGCAGCTGAGACCCAGAGATGTGTCCAAAACCAACCAACCAGCCAATGAGTATGGTGGAGCTCTAATTTAACACCCAATCCAAAGTAAAGAGCATGCGAACTTCTAATGTCTCTAAATCCAAATGAAAGATTTTTCACCTTTTGAAGCCTTAGTGCAAACCTAATGAAATACATTCTTATTTTTTGATATTTACTCGATCAGTTAATGTAGAAAATTTTCCACTCAATCTCTTACAATAAGAGTAATACAATAACGCACATACATTTAGCCCTTTATTTCTCAAATATTTTCACAAATTCTCTTTGGCCTGTACCTTTCCATGAAGACTGGTTCATGCCCACTTCATAATGAAGAAAGGGGCAGGCAGACTTAAGGAGTTGTGCCGCAGGTGACACGCTGCGAATCAGCAGGCTCGCTCCTTGTTCCTAACTCCGTATTGTTGCACTGGACAATAATTCATCGAAAAGAATTTGGTTGGCATTAAAGATGGTGGGATATGATGAAAAAATTAAAATGGGATCAGATGGGAAAGATTCAAGTCACTTCATAGTAGCCTGCTGTATTTCTCCAAGACAGTTTGATTTTTTCATAATCTGTAAAATGAAGTAATTGTACTAGCCCTATACTTCTGAGATTCGGCTTTATGAAACACAAGAGTGGGCCAGCCAGTGGCGTGGTGGTTTAGGCGGCCGGATCCCACACAGCCAACCATGTGGTCCAAGTCCTGGACATGGGAGAGATGGAGAAGAAGGGGTGCGGTGTGACTATTCCTCAGGGAGGCTGCTTGCTCACTTCCCTCTCTCTGCCTCTCTCCAGTGAGCACAAAAATGCCCCTAGCAAAATCAATCAATCAATAAAGACATTTGGATGGGTATGGGTTTTGTTTGTTTGTTGTTCTGTCAGAGCGCACAGAGGAGGCAGAGAGACAGAGAGAGGAAGAGGGAGAATGCAACCCCTCCAATGCAGTGCGGTCATGCCACAATCCTTTCTCCATTTTCCCATTCTGTTGGGATTTGGGGCACGCACCCACACACGTGGTTTTTCAAGCTGCCGAGGCTGGGATTCAGGCCGTGGTCTGTCTCGTGGAATCCGGCTCTCTCAACCACCACACTACAGGGCCAGCCTTGGCTATATTCTGAAAGTCTGTGAAGCAGTTTCGTATTTTTTCTTACTTCATTTCATTTTGATCATGTTATTCATGCCTTATGACAAAGTAAGTCATCAAATTATACATATAGTCAGAGAAAATCTAGATAAACAAGCAATTTGAGTATATTAGCTTCATAAAAATTATTGTACTTTAAGGCTATCCAAACAGATATCCAGTTTCCTGGCTGTTCAAGGTAGACCTGAACCTCAAAAAAAAAAAAAAAAATCCAAAACAGTGCGGAAGATGGATATTCTTACCATCCTGAGAAAGGAGAATATGAGCATATACAAAAAGAGACAGAAAGAGAGAACATATATACTCGGGCATAAAGAAAAAGAGACAGAAAGAGAGAACATATATACTTAAATAGCAGTCCATATATTCTGAATAAAAACGATCACACCGGCAAAATCTCTTCTTCCCCACGGGATGAGAACAGGCTGTTACAGTCAAATACTCAGATACTACTTCTGGTTCCCGTGTCAGAAGGGATTCAGTCTTTAAAATATGCCGAGCAAAACTGCAGATTCCCGCTCTGTGATTAATGAACAAAATTACGTTTTATTTCTTCAATGTGTTGAGGATTCATCCTGTGGTCTTCCTCCAATCTGGAGGATCAGAGTGCTGAACAGCACATCTGGCTCTGGGCAAAGAGTTCTCTGGGTGTTCTTTCCTCCCTAGACACAGGCAGTGTGGACAGCTGCAGAAACTTTTATTGGCTACGTGTGGTTCTTAGTTCTTGAAAATGGTGATTACTTTCTCTGTCCTCCCTCACTCAGGAAAAGGAGAAAGATTCGTCATTAAGCTTTATCTAATTCATAATTTGTAAGTTTTATACATGATTGTATGTGACTTGTTAATACTCTCCCTAAATAACATGTGAGTATCCATCAGGCAAATTATTTTTAAATAGACTTCAAAATAATGATTTATATTTTTCCTTTAACTTTCATCTTAAACGAAAGCTGGGATACCGTAATGTCTGGATACACTCGGTTTGGGGTGTTGGACAAGTGCGTCTTCCTCTCTTGGGACAGACTCGCGTGTCCTGGAATATGTCACTATCCTTTAGGGAATGGACAAAACAATGTCATTTTCTTCTTTCTTTTTCTACAAAAGCAAGTACAGGTCTTAAGAGATTTAACAAAAGAAAATTCAAGACGCAGGGGTCAACAATGAGAGAAAATGTTCTGTCTCCCTCCACTGATATTTTCTCCGTGTTGGGAGTGCTCACCTCCTAAAGCAGGCAAAAACTAACTGTCTGAGCCCTAGTTCTCTAACTGGTCCGGGTACATCCTGAGGTGTTTCCAAGCTCACAAGGAGATGAGCACACGTGCCTGAGGAAGGCTCCCAGCAAGGACCAGCCGAAAAGAGAGAAGTGCTGATGCTGCAGGACCTCTGTGCTGGAGGCATGTCCGTGGGACTCGGGAGCTAGAACGACGTGACTCCCCAGCTCTCCTCCTCCTTTGGGCACTTCTGTTGACTGTTTATGTGTTTATTTAATTTTTTGATGAGAATAAGTGGGTGAATAAATGTTTACTTATTTTCTTAATTTGGGTGAAATGTGATTTTTAAACATGGGATTAAAAAAAATTCCTCCACAGGTTAAAGAAAAATCAGTCATCAATAATATTACTACATTACTCAAAATTGTGTCAAAAATTAAAAAAAAAATAATTTTAACAGCAAAAGAGTAACTGTATAGAGACCAGCAGTTGGCGTAATGGCTATGTCGCTGGACTCCCATGTAGTCGACCGCAGTTCCAGTCCCAGACCTGGTGGCTTAAACTCATGCCGGGCGCGTGTGCGTGCGTGCCCAAGATCCAGAGAGGAGAACGGAGGAGAAGGGATTGCAGCGTGGCCATCCCCCCCCGGGGGGGGGGGTGATTTCTCGCTTTCTGTCTCTCTGTCTCTCTCTGTCTCTTTGGCGAGCGCACGCGCCCTATAGCAAAAACCTCTCCCCCCAAAAAAAAAAAGAATAGGTGTGGCACAGTGGGAAAGCAACTGACCCACATGGGAAAGGCTCTGGGTTCACATCTGGGCCTGTCTGAGAGGGCCAGGTAGGTGTGCTCATGATCCGGCTGGGCTTGGTGTGGCTCACGGTATGGGGACCCTGTTTGGACTGCCGATCTCTTAATCTCTCTCTCTCTCGCTCTCAGAAGAAATAAATAAATAAAATTTAAAACAAAGAAAAGAACAGAAGGCAATGGTATGTTCTAAAGAAGGGGAAAACCATGAGTTTTTAAAAATGTATTTGTAGAAGAAAGTCGTTTATATCATTTAGTCATTCAACAAACATGCTTGAGGATCTATTATATTCACTCTGCTCACCGCCTGCACATAAGGAAGGCAAGCAGGAAGCTGGGAGAGCCGGGGGGTTAGGAGGGTGGTGCAGTGCAGTGGACAGATGGTGGCGATTTTTAAGGTTGACGAATTTAAGTGATTTTAGAAAGCAAACTTGCTGGTATTTGGAGATGGGCTGGGCAGAGGAGTCAAGCAAGAAGAGTCCACAAAGAGTCTGAAGTGTCTGAGTTTTGCACCCACATATTGCCGTATAGGAAAAAAGAGAAAGGTGTAAGAGGATCAGGTTGGGAGAGGGGACTCTTTAGCTGCATGCTTTGCTGTTCTGAGGCTGAAGCCCCATGGTGACATTCACATGGAGACGTCATGTAGGTGGCAGCATATGTGGGTCTGTAGCTCCCGGGAGCTCTTGATCCTACAGACTAGAGGTCAGCAGTGTGTGGCTCTGACAGGGCTGGCCTAGAGGCGTCTCCTAGGCGAAGGGTGTAAGGGCGCACTGGAAGGTGGAGTGCCCGGTGCTTTGGCTAGGTTAGAAGGCCCTCCGTGGAAGACGGGAGGGAGCTCACTGCATCACGGAGCAAGCATTGACTGAATGCAGGCCTCGGCCTGACAGCTGGCCCGGCGGAGCACCGCTGCCACAGTCCATGCCCGTCCTCAGCACTGGCAGACAGCGGGAGCAAAGTCACCGTGCACACTGATTATGTCACAGCCCCTCCCAGTCTAAAGGGCAGGTTCAGTACCTACTGCAGTGCCATGTATGTGTGAGTCACCTGAAAAAGAAACAGAATGATAACCGGTCTCCCAAACTCCAGACCCCAAGAAGTCCCCGACTGGGCTATTAAGAAACGAAAGAGCAGGAGGAAACACACATGAACATAACCAGATCCAGTACGTTTAACAGGGCAGCAGCCCTCTCCTCCTATGAAGATTCTAGAAAACAGGCTTCAGGGGGCCTTCTCTGCAGCCCACGATCTCAGACGAACTTTGGGAACAGAGGGAGCACAACAAAGAAAAAGGCTAGTAGACCAGGAACACGGAAACCTCAACATCGGCCAGTCCAACCAATGTCCACACGCCCTCTGCAGACGTGCACAGAGTTCGTGCCGAACACACAGCGGGGCTTGTGAAAACCTGACTCTGCACAGTGGCCGGCTGGCGAGGTCTCTCCTTTGCCCTAGGCAAGCTGGTCGGACCTCGCATGTCCTGGCTTAATTTTTCATTGAGTGGGGCTCCTTGGCCCAGGCATCCCACGTCTGAATCCTCCCTGGAAAGACTTGGCCTCCCCATGTGCATTTAGAGTGTGGCGGGCGCACCCATGTGTCTTTATGCTTATTTATAACCCACCGCCTCTCAGCAGCGAGGTCCCTCAGCATGTCATGACGTGACTAATAAGCAGAAATTACACAAAAGGGGCAAAGTTCCTATTTTCAGACGAATGTTTGTGGGAAGCCATTTCCCTTAGGAAATGGTGCCGGGCAGTGCTACCCACCATACACAAAGGAGACAAAGTAGCCACTGCCACCATACTGTCCCCCACCATTGTCTTATCTTACTGACCCCTGAGGCCAGGCAGGACATCCCAAAACTCACAGAGAGGTTAAGAAGGTAGCTTCACCTGTCTGGTCCTCCCCTGAAACCCTGGCCCACAAAGGGGGGCTTAGGTCAGGCCGCAGTGGGACCAGAGTGGTCTGGGGCCCGGGCCGCAGGTGCACGCAGACTCAGGGCACCCCTTGCTCTTTTGCCCTGTCGCTCAGGCCTACCTTGAGGTTGTCCAAGTATGGCACGTTTTGTGTCATCCCACTAATACCAACCAGGTCCTCATCTCTCATGTCTGCCCTTCTTCCTTCAAACACTTTGAGTCCCTTGAATGAAAAAATCACCCCCACCTCCATAGGGTCAAACACTCTTCTTCCCTGTGGAGCCCAGGCAATAGTCCAGGACTCAGGACTCTGACTCTGAGGTCTGTCCCACTCCCCTCCTGCCCCTTTCTGATTTCCAGAGGATCCGACCACTTCATTTCAAAGGTGAAAGGTGGCAGCACTCCACAAGCCCTCAGGTACTTTGAGACATTGTGAGTCCTGTATTCTTGCCCTTGTGTGAAGAGACTTCTAAATAGTGTCTCATTCCCTGCTAAATAGTCTCGCATGCCTGCTAGAGCCCAGGAGTGTGAAGGCAGGTGGTCTGAGTCCAGGCCTGGGAGACAGGCGCACACTTGCAGCAGAAGGCAAGGGCCCAGTGGGTGGGGTTTGTGTCTCTACCCAGGAGACCAAGGCCATTAAAACCAAAAACACTGGGGACTTTGTTTTTAAAATGAACGTTCTTCACTGAACTAAGCCCTCCTCCTCCTCCGATGCCACCATCACCAGCTGCCCCATAAGGCAGGCCGGTCCTGGAACACCTCTGCTCAGGCCTGTGCTGAGGCTCCTTCCTCATCTAGCCACGTACTTCTCACCCACGGAGGACATTCCTGGTCACTTGCAACCAACCCATGAAACCAAGATAGGGCCCAGGCCCATCCTTGCCCTTTCTCATAACTCAGATCTTGCGGATTCCAATCAAAACACGCATTTCAAATTTATTCCTTGTATGGAGCCGAGCCTTGTTCAGTAACAGTACAAATAAGCCCAGAAGTTCCTGGGAACCTGCGCCTCCTCACTGGGTGGAGAGGCAGAGGAGCTGAGCCCCACTGTGCCCAGCAAAGTTCCTGGGAACCTGCGCCTCCTCACTGGGTGGAGAGGCAGAGGAGCTGAGCCCCACTGTGCCCAGCAAAGTTCCTGGGAACCTGCGCCTCCTCACTGGGTGGAGAGGCAGAGGGGCTGAGCCCCACTGTGCCCAGCAAAGTTCCTGGGAACCTGCGCCTCCTCACTGGGTGGAGAGGCAGAGGGGCTGAGCCCCACTGTGCCCAGCAAAGTTCCTGGGAACCTGCGCCTCCTCACTGGGTGGAGAGGCAGAGGGGCTGAGCCCCACTGTGCCCAGAGGCATTGCTGCCCCTAGCCTCCACCCCTCCTGCTATACCACGGGAACAGCTGACTCAGGATCCTGGTTGTCTGAGGCTCCTGTGAGCAGTGGCTTGTGCGTGCAGTTGACTTGATCTGACGTAGGGTGGGGCTTTTCCATCTTGTTAATAAAACCTCCTTAACCAGCCACCATGGGTGCCTCTATTCCTGTCCTAGGCTAAGGCGGCATCGCCCTGTAAGTGGCTCCCCAAATACTGTTTCATTAAGAAAGGTGGTTCCGGCGCACATAAAATACAGTCGTTTTAAACTTAAAATCGATAGCCCACAGCTGTCTGTACTTCTCTGAGCCTGCCACACTAAATTAGACAAATGAGGACTCCAAGCATCCACAAATATTCAGACCGAAGGGACAAGTCTTACTCAAGAATTTCCATTCTCATAAAACAAACCTGCTGACCCGAAACACTGATGGCCGATCCTCCTCAGTCCTCTCTAAAATGCATCCCTGCATCTTAATGGTTTAATAAGAAACAGCATTCAGAAACAAAGAGGCCCTGGCAGGTTGTTGGCATTATTAGCACTGTTTGGGATTGTGGGTTTTTAATTGGGTGTTGTTAGCCTGCTCCCCACGCTATTTAATTTTTCATGGATTCAAATTCTTGGGATACAGAATAATGCTGCTAACAAAAACACCACTTCGCATGCATTGTTGAGAGGGAGTTAAATGGCACCAAGCTGGTGGGTGTGGTACTCAGCACAGTCAAGTAAAGTGGGGAACTTGACTGGGAAGGCAGGTACCCGATGGCTGTACCCACGGGGAGCGGGCCCTTCACCCAGTTATTCCCTACAAGCAGCTCTCTATATCCAGAGTGTACACTTGGGGTCCTGTTGGTTAAATTTACCGAAGCTCAAAGAGCCGATGCCAAACTCCCATATCTTACTTTTTCTTTAGAAAGAGGTACTCTTAATTCCTCCCCCCAAAAACCTCTTCCACCCTCTGCAGAATAATAGCAAATCCTTTATCAAGACTTCTTTTCAAACACACTGTTCCTATTCAAAAAGTTGTTTCTCATATAGCTTCTGCTGGCTCCATCTCTTTTAAAAAGGTAAAAAATAAATGTATGTTTATTTCCAAGACAATTCAAAGTGTGCAGGACCAGGAGCCCATGCAGCCTTGCAGCTGCCCATGGGCCAACAGACTTTAGCGGCGTTAGTGGGTGCGCAGCCTAGGGCTCCCTGCACCGACGCGAGGGGAATTCTGCAGGACCTGGGTC
Organism: Tupaia belangeri chinensis; assembly: GCF_000334495.1. NCBI lineage: Eukaryota > Metazoa > Chordata > Mammalia > Scandentia > Tupaiidae > Tupaia > Tupaia belangeri. The sequence goes on from NW_006159761.1 coordinate 98,821, forward strand.
CTCTGCCCGGTGGAGGGTACACAGGGTGAAGGAGAGGAACTGTAAAAGAAACACAGATTTTAAAAGGGGGGAAAAAAAACTGGTCTAGGGACCCTCGAAGTTAAAAATCTACAGCTGTCATCTAGTGGAAAAGGGTCGGGAGGTGGCAGCTGATCCAGGGGTCAAAGCTTGCTCATCTGCATCGCTGGACCAGAAAGCCACCGCGGTTTCCTTCTGAATGGCTCCTTTACACAGGGGCGCACGGGGGTGACATCTTGTTGGCTTAGAGATGATTTATTCACTCCTGTTGTAAACTCTAAAATGACGCCCGTGGGAAGAGAAGGAACTGCAGGAACCCGTGTAAACCGCGGCTGCCGGCCTGACT
>NW_006159761.1:99260-103632 GCF_000334495.1 Tupaia belangeri chinensis
AGTCCGAAGAGGGGCTCCATCAGGGATAGGGACAGACGGGGGAGGTGGGGGGCAATGCTGCGCTGGCCTCCAGAGTTGGGGGTGGGGGGTCTGGGCCCCAGGAATCTAGCAGCCTGGAGCCTAGGACTTCATAGGTCCACCTCGCAGAAGCTTCGGACTCAAGCCGCACTCAGGCCCCAACGCGGGGCATAGTCACTGGACTGCAATCTCTGCAAAATTTTAGGAAAAATGGCCACCCAGCCCCGTCTCTACATGTAGAATGAACTGGATTCTATGGCTCTTCTCCCGCCTGGACAGTCAGCTTTGGGGACTCAGTGACCTGTCTGGATTTTGGATTGCACCTCCCACTCTAAAGAAAATTTTCCAGGCTCTCCTTATAACGATGTATTCTATTGGCTTCGCTCTTGAAAGGAGATCTTTAAGGTCCAAACTGAGAGTGGCAGCAGAGAATCCAGAGTCCCAGGGTGGAGCCGCGGAAGAAATTCTTTGGCGCCATAGCTGCTGCAAATGCGGAGACTCTAGGGGAACGGATATTATTCTGATGCGATTTCCAACTGGGGAGCGCCCTAGAAAACGTTCCCACTCTTCTGGACGTTTCTCAGGCAAAGGAACTAGCGGGAGCTGGGCCTAGGAGAGAGCTGGGGGACTGAGCCGGCAATCCCTGCGCGCAGCGTTTACACCTCTCCCTTTGTGACAAATCGATTTCCCGCCCGCTGCTCTGCATTCGCGGCGCCGCAGCCCGGACAGCTGCGCCCAGTGCTCACACCGACTCGGGAGTGCGTGCGCGTGTCTAATTGACTCTCCATCTACCTTTTTATGACGACATGTGTTTCCAACCAAAGGTCTTATTAGGACAATCTGGTTTCACTAATTTAGACGTTGGGAACGTGGAAGGCAGGCGCTTTTTTTTTTTTTTTAAAGCATTTGCAGAAGTTCAAATTAAGAAATGACAGCGGGATGCGCTGTCCTAGGAGTAGGTCACCTCTTTTTATGGCCTGCTCTTCCTGCCTCTTCACTCTACCACATCCGCGCGCGCACACACTCAGAACTCTCCTGTAAGCCACCGAATTCCTAATAAACTTGTCGTATCTGAACCCGAAAGTCTGAGAAATGTACTGAGCTGGAAGAATTCGCGAAAGGGAAAGGAAATCGTTCTGCGAGAGGAAAGGGGAGGAACAGTGTCCGGCAGAATTGTTGCCAGAGGTGGGCAAGCAGTCCCTGGAGTGGGCACCGCCTAGCTCCTTCTGGCGACACTTGGTCCAGGCGGAAAATAGAAATGCTGCAAAACTAAAACTGCAATTTCGAAGCTCTGAAGGGAATCTGTTTTACAAATCTGGACAGAAAAAAAATTTAGAAAGGACTAGGATAGGTCTTTCTCCACAGCAGAATTACGGCATTATCGGCATTTTCGTATGGTTTTTTATTTCTGGGAGGGAGATGGTGCCCCACTTTGGAGGCTGCCAGGGAGGGAGGACTGTGGTGAGATTCCTCAGTCCCTGGTCCACAGAGCTCAGAGTCAGGCTAGCTCCCTGCTCTGCAAGCCCCCAGCCCCTGACACAGCCTGACCCTCACTGTCCACTGAAGACTGGAGGCCCACACGGGTGAGGAGTTCACACAGCTGGCTCTCAACAACTCCTCATGGTAGCCCGAGAACTCAGCTTGAGAGTCCTCCTGCTCTCGAACCTGGCTTCAGATCCTCCTGACCCTCACCCAGAGAACATTAAGGAAACACTGCTTCTAAAAGCAATACATTATTTGTTGTAGGAATAAAGGAATGGATTCCCTGGCCATCGTTCTGGGACTGAGGCCTCTTGTGCGTGCGTGTGTGTGTGTGTGTGTGTGTGTGTGTGTGTGTTCTCGGGTATGTGTGTCTGTGTGTCTCCGTGTCTGTGTTCTCGGATACGTGTATCTGCATCTGTGTTCTCAGGTATGTGTGTCTGCATGTCTGCATCTGTGTCTCGGGTGTGTGTCTGTGTGTCTGCGTGTCTGCGTCTGTGTTCTCGAATACATGTATCTGTGTGTCTGTGTTCTCAGGTATGTGTGTCTGCGTGTCTGCGTCTGTGTCTGTGTGTCTGCATGTCTGCATCTGTGTCTCGGGTATGTGTCTGTGTGTCTGTGTGTCTGCGTGTCTGCGTCTGTGTTCTTGAATACGTGTATCTGTGTGTGTGTCTGCGTGTCTGTGTTCTCGGGTATGTGTGTCTGCGTGTCTGTGTTCTCGGGTATGTGTGTCTGCGTGTCTGTGTTCTCGGGTATGTGTGTCTGTGTCTGTGTTCTCGGGTATGTGTGTCTGCGTGTCTGTGTTCTCGGGTATGTGTGTCTGTGTCTGTGTTCTCGGGTATGTGTGTCTGCGTGTCTGTGTTCTCGGGTATGTGTGTCTGTGTCTGTGTTCTCGGGTATGTGTGTCTGCGTGTCTGTGTTCTCGGGTATGTGTGTCTGTGTCTGTGTTCTCGGGTATGTGTGTCTGCGTGTCTGTGTTCTCGGGTATGTGTGTCTGTGTCTGTGTTCTCGGGTATGTGTGTCTGCGTGTCTGTGTTCTCGGGTATGTGTGTCTGTGTCTGTGTTCTCGGGTATGTGTGTCTGCGTGTCTGTGTTCTCGGGTATGTGTGTCTGCGTCTGTGTCTCGGGGATGTGTGTCTGCGGGGCTGTGGGTCAAAGCAATACATTATTTGTTGTAGGAATAAAGGAATGGATTCCCTGGCCATCGTTCTGGGACTGAGGCCTCTTGTGCGTGTGTGTGTGTGTGTGTGTGTGTGTGTGTGTGTGTGTTCTCGGCCACATCCCCAAGCCCCAGCTTGTCCCCATCACCTAGCTCTGCATTCTGCAACCTCCCCTTGGAAGCTATCCGTTAACTACCTTCTCATCCACACTCTTCCCTGGCTGACCTCAGCCTCAGTTTCCTTTCGGTCATCTCCCCACAAGGCCTCTCCCCGCTAACTCTGACATGGGTCAAGTATCACACGGGCAAGTCCCCAGAGCCTCTTCTACAACCCTGAGCTTGTCTCCATGGGCTGTCACCATGGGCATAGCACAGTCTTTGGGGCACGCATCTCAGCCTATACCCTGTGAGTACCCACTGCAAGGCGGCCTCCCTTCTCCTGGCATTCCCTTGGAGTCACACACTGGCATCAGAATAGCCCAGTCCAGAAGTCTGCCAGTCCCTGTGGCCTCCTGGGCCTGGGAATTGTGGAGCCTGGGGCCACCTCTTGCCTCTCTCTCTGATGCCTGGAACTGGTCTTCCATGCACCAGCTTCTTGTATATTCGCTGTGCAGGCCCAGCCTCCAACTCCCCAACGGTGGTGAATATTGTGATTGATACTTAGCCATGGCCCAGCAGGCGCTGCAGACAGAAGACTCTTCCCTTCTTGTTCTGTTTTATTTTCCCTAGTAAAACGTTTGAAAATTACCTCAGTGTTTTGCATTGCGTTTTGGTAACGGTAAAAGTGCATACACTAACACCTAACCCATTGCTGGTCCGCTGCAAGGCAGTGGAGTTACCTGAAACCCTGAACCTGACTATCTCCAGCACTCGGCACTCAGAGACGCCGCTCCGTTCCACAGACCTGGCTGCCCTTCTCCAGGAAAAGACAGGCCCAGACTCCTGGGTCCAGCGCCCTCTTCAAGTGCTGAGGGTAGATTGGCCTAAAATCGGCTGGGGGCGCGCAGGCCTGGATGCAGAAAGCAGGCCCTACTCTGGCTCCAGAGAGAAAGAGCGGCTCTTCCTGGGGCCTGCTTTAGCCTGGCAGCCGGGCTCCCACCACGGTGTCCAGCCCCGGTTTCCAGCTGTTTCTGAGTCTGGTTTGCTTTGCATATATATTTTTAAGTGTAGATGGGCAAAATTTTGTGAAAATTATAGAATACTGGCGGGCACCTCGGCGAGCACAGGTTCCAAATTTGAAGGCTAGCTAGCAGTCAGTAAATAAAGAATGGCTTGCAGAGTAATGAGCGTTAGTTTAGAACTTGTAGCCTCGTTCAGACTCTTGCAGCCTCGCAGAGGACCAAACGTCTGAGTCACGGCCCCAGGTCTCCCAGGAGCAAGGCAGCTGACAGGTCTGTTTCGGACTCCAGACGTAGGCATACACCTGCAGTCGCCAGCCAAGGCGCGCTTAGTGGCGATGGGCGATTTCTCACCCGTGCAGTGGCAGTCGCGGATGGGACAGGGGGACCGGGTGGACGGTTCTGGCGGTCTAGGGCGAGCCGGCTTTCCGAGTGCGACAAGGCCTCGCCGCAGAACCCGCGCTCCTCCGGAGCGGCTGGTGCAGAGCTCGAGCCCCGGGTTCACCCGCTAAGGACACAGCGGCTGGCGTGGCCCTGGCCCGAGTCAGCCCGGCTCTTGCCCCAGCGCAGGTGGAGGCGACAGCAGGGGGCAGAGAGC
>NW_006159761.1:103898-105318 GCF_000334495.1 Tupaia belangeri chinensis
CCCCCGCCCTCTGCCCGGGCCCCCCCCGCCGCGCGCGCCCCGCACTCACTGTCTTGCTGCGGGGTGTCGCTGCCGCTGGTGAGTCCCGGCGACTCCAGCAGGCTCCAGCCCGCTTCGCCCACGCTCTCGTCCGCCTGCGCCGCCACCATGTCCCCGGCCTCCTCCAGGTCTAGCAGGTGACTGACCGAGAAGTTCTTTTTGGCCTGCAGGGTGTCGAGGTTGCCCGGACTGTCCAAGCGGCCGCCCAGCGCCGGTTGCCGCTCCAGAACGTGCCCGTAGCTGGAGGTCATGGTCTTCCCGCGGATCCCACCCACCCCCCTCTTCCCGCTCGAATCAACACCAAACGCTGTGGGCGCGAGGGGGGAGAGGAGCCGAGTGGGGCAGAGAGAGGGGGAGTGGAGAGAGAGAGAGGGAGAGAGAGAGGGAGGGAAGGGGACGACGGCCAAAAAAAAAAGTGGGAAGGAGGGCGGGGTACCCCTCCTGCAGGGCCGAGCCTTGTGCACCCGCAGCCTCCGCGGCCCGGGCTGCTTTCCGGAGGACCTAGTCCTGCGCAGTCCGACCGATAATCCACAGCAAAAAATAAAACTACAAAGTCACTCTATGTCTAAGTCGAGAGAGAGAAAAAAAAAGCCCTCCAACTCTCCAAAAGCGTCCACACGCGCACACTAAAAATAATAATAAGCGGGAGAGAGGGGAGGGGAGGCCAGGGCGGGGGAGTCAGGGAGACAGAAGAGGCTAGAAGGGGTGGGAGAGGAGAATCAAAGTGGGTTTTTAAAAAGGTTAAAAAAGTTATTCCCAGGCAAGAGTTCAAGCACCAACAGAAGAAGGTTTGTTCCAGCTTTAAAACATCTTCAAGAAAATGTGCTCCCCCTCTCAGCACTCCTGTGGAGTCTCAGGAGTGACTAAGGTTTCAGGAGGAGAGGGTGATGTCTTGCAGATGTATTAGAGAGCAGGATTCTCACTTTACTTTCGGGAGGAGTAAAAAAATAAATAAATAAAAAATAAAAAAGTAGGGCTCCAAGAGTCCGAAGCAGGGTGGCGGGGGCGCCCCCTTTCCTAGGCTCTTGCCCCTCTTCTCGCCGCGCTCCGTTTTCCTTCCCAGTTGGATCAAGAAGCTCTCTGGCACTTCAAAAGGCACAGACTGGCATGCGGAGGAGGCTTTGTAGGGAATACAAGAAAATTGGAGACCCCTGGGAGGGCCGATCTCCACTTAATAGGAGCCTGTAATTACGTGGCAAAGCCTTTGTGCCGTGCCTGACGTTTTACAGACCCCTTTCCCCATCACAATCTCCTTCTTCCTCCTTTCCCTCGGACCGAAAAACAGTCTGATTAAGAAAACCGCCTTTGCCAACTTCAGAGCCAGCGCGAGACGGAGAGGGAGGGAGCGGAGGAAGAGGGAGGAGGGAGCGGAGAGGGAGGG
>NW_006159761.1:105440-115025 GCF_000334495.1 Tupaia belangeri chinensis
GAGGTAAGAACGGAGAGCGCCTTTGGATTTTAAAGAAAAGGTCTAATTATCATTCTCTTGCAACGGGATCACGGGGAGAAAAGACAAACCGAAACCACAGTCCCTTCAAACGGGCTGATTATTTTGCTTCGGCATGAACTCCTCCAGATTTGTTTAAGATCCTGTTGGAAAGTCTCATTTGCGTGTTTTGATAGCAGCTGCGGGGAAAGTTGTTGGGAAAAGTCCACCACTATCACAATCAGTTTCTCGCTCCCTTTGCCCCCACCTTTGTAATGCTTCCCGCTGTTCTAACAGTTCGGGGCTGGGGGAGAGCGAGCATATTCAGGCTCACTTTGGCTCTGAAGACCCGGCCTATTAAATAGCGTAATAAAATAACGGGAGGGAGCGGGTGCTCTGCGCGGCTCTCCCACGCTTCGCCCGCGCACCGAGGGCTGGAGTTCCGACTCTGCGCCGGACAGTCCGCGCCGTCGGAATCCGGGTCCCGGACGCGTGGACGTTTGCGCGTTTATTAAGCTGGGGGAAAGGCGCTGGGAGCCCGTCCTTACAGTCCCTCACCCTCGCCCAGTTCCTAAGCTCTTTGTGAGGCCGAGGTCGCTTCCCCCCCCGCCAGGCCGACGCTGAGCGGGAGGTCGGGTGCCCAGATTCGGCGCGGACCAGCCCTCCTGGAGCGAGCGGGTCTTGGGTCCAGCGGGGGCGCGGCGGGGCCGGCTCCCGCCCGAGTCCGCGGTCTGGCTCTGAGTCCTGCCTGGACCGGGACAAGGAGGTGCGGACGGATTTTTCGTGACCTGTTGGAATTTGTAACAGCTTTAGTAAACTCATTAGCAATGGCTCCCTATTATATGACGAGTAAGTAAAATACCGAACGCTCATTTGGCGTCTTCTGTTCTTTAAACGTGCTCACATGCACGCGCGTATCCTCACGCTTTTGTTTGCTAGGTATTTTACTTGATTATTTTCCTTTTTTCTATCATTTCTCCCGTAGCCGACAGTCTCGACTGCAGAGCAGGGTGCGAGTGTGCGTAAATGGTCTCTGGGCTCCAACGGGCCGGCCGCAGTCAGCCCGGAGCTTGGAGCCCAGATCTGGGAAAAGAACAGTGGATGCCATCAAAGGGCTGCAGATTGAAACCAGATGTGCTCGCCTCGGCTCTTTCCATGCATTTAATTAAGGAGCCGGGACGCAGGAGACTTTTTCATCATTAGTCCACCCACTCCCCCCTTTCCACCCCCTTGCCTGCGCCGGCGACCCGGGGTCCAGTGCCCCGCCCGCGCGGCGCGCAGCGCTGAGCCAGGCTCTCGGTGTCCCCAGCGCTTCCAGCTCCAGGCAGGTCACCTCTGTCCACGTCTAGGGTCTGGCGAGCGGGCCGCGCGTGGGGGCGCGCACGCGGCGGGCCTGGCACAGCGGGAGCGCGTGTGGGAGCGCTGATGCCACCCCGGCGTGGACGCGTTGCCCGGCTTCGGGCGGACCGAGGGGCAGTTGCTCCCGCCCTTATCCGGGACCACTCAGTCCCGCAGAGTCCGCGAGCGGCGGCCGGGCGCTCCCCAGCCCGCTCCCGGCGGGCTCCTAGTCTTGCGTTCTCCACGGCATTTACTCAGCCTCGCCTTCACCAAGCCTTTGGTCCCCGACACCTACGGGTTTGCCCTTTGTGACAGAGGCCTGGGTAGGGGCCAGGGCTTCGGGCATTCCCAAGACAGGCTGCTGCCCCCGAAGTCCTGGCGACCTCCGGCCTCCGGGCGCGGGGGATCCCCTTCGGGGGAAGTAGCTCTGTTGCCAGCTGTGGCCAGCGTGGTCGGTGACCGAGGAAGGGCGCGGGGCGGAGGTCACGGCCTCGGGGAGCAAGGTGAGGCGTCCGCACGTCTGTTCGGCTGCGTCCTACCTTGGGATCCGGCGCTTCCTGTAAAGCACCCACTCGTTAAGGACCTATCCGACCAGCATCGCACATTCGCAAACATTTGTCCGCCAGCTATGCCGACATGCATTCACCTGTGTAACGCACGTTATATATATACATGTATGCACACATATAAGTTTGTACATATTTCTATACGCATATTTCTCCCAAACGGCTCTCAAACCGAGAGCTCAAATTCCAGCCGACTGCGAAGGGCTAGTCCCGCCCGGGCAACGCCACTGTCGCCGCTTCAGCCACCGCCGGCCTGGAGGCCACGCCTGGAGCCCGGCTCTGGAATGGTGGCTTTGAGTACTGGGGCACAGAGTCGGGGAAGAGTCCCCGGTGTTAGTGGACCCGAGGCGGCCGTGGGGAAGGCAAAGCAGGCCTCGTCCGTCCTCCCGGCTCTGCTCGCCTTCCCGGGATCCGGTGGAGGGAGCCGAACGCCAAAGGTTCACTGCGTCTTCTCCCGAGCGGCTGCTCCTCGCTCCTCGGTGAGTCGGTGAGCCTCGCTGCAGCCACCCAGCAAGGTGGCTTCTGGCCCTGACTGCACCATGCAGAGCTTGGCCGCGGGGTGGGCTGTGGGGACGCGTTGGGAGGGTCCTCTGGGAAACACTGCAGAGCAGATGGATCCCTTTTTCGGTTTTTGTTTTGGTGCGCATGTGTGTTTTCCTTTTTTATATTAATTACAAATGGATCGGACCCACACTCTGATTATGTTTACACACAGCATGTGTAACATGTTGAGATCCTGGATTGTAATTGAGAACCATCAGGATAACCCAGCGAGAAATTCCAGACAGGGCAGAGAGCGTGCCCATGGATGAGCAAGGGAGGAAGGTTCCTCCCGGGGGGCCAGCAGGCCCCTGCCCAGCCTTGGCCAGCTCGCTCCAGGGGAGAGCAGCCAGGGAGTTAGTGGACCCAAGTCCTCTCTGCTCAGGGTGCCGGGCCAGCAGGACCAACCACGGGAGAATTTGAGAACCACCATCTGGCAGAAAGATGTTGGGAGAGGGCCTTGGGGAGCCTGGGCTGAGGCGACCCTCACCTTCCCAGCCTGGGAACTCCAAGGCCCAGGAGAACAGCCTGTTGGCCCTGCAGCCCCTTCATTACTGGTCTGCTTCCCATGTGACTTCCTTTTGGGAGTTGGAAAGAGAGCGCTTCTAGCAAGATCTCCCAGCATGTGGAGGCTTTTCCTGGCTCTAGCTGTGACTTCCATCTGTCTGTCACTACTTATGAACCTTTGAAGCCCTGGATGATGGTACTAACCAGATCTCAGATCTCTGTTCCTCCTGACCCTCCAGAGTCTGTGAGTGGCTCTCTCATCTTCTTTGGTGCCACCCCCAGGGTTCTTCCCACAAGAGGAGAGAGCAAAACTGGGACTCCAGGGAAAGCTGCCAAGAGGCCAGACCACAGGAGGGAGGAGGCGGGTTGCCAGCAAGTACTCTTAAGGGCCCTGCTCACAGTTGGGGTCCGTACTGATTACTGACCTGGGTCGCCCTGTCACTGAAAGCTGGCAGAATACTGCCTCATCTGACTGCAGAGCGCCCTTACCCTAAGCAGTGCTCCCTGAGGCGGAAGTCGGGAGTGGCACTTCCTGTTCCATGACACATGAAGACAGTACCAGCCTCATGCAGATACCCTGCTGTGGGAGTAGGGCTACAGTCCTGCTTACAACTGGCCATTTAGCGAGATGCATAAAAATAGTGACAGCAGGGTCCCCATGGTTTACGGTTTATGAAGCGGAGACTGCAGGCCAAACCTGAGAAAAGCTCTCTGCTCTTCCATCTGGTTCTTGCTCTCTCGAGTGGCACTTTAGGGATATGCCTTCTAGGCCTGGTGAGTGCTTTCCACCCACTCTTACTTCTCCCAGTAGCCCCAGTGAATTACTCTGAAATTCTGCAGTGTCAAAGGAGGTGGGCCTGAAAGCGGTCCTCAGTGGAGAGGTGGTAAAGAGTACTCTGTGGCAGGCCTGAGTGCTCAGCATATGCAGCCAGGCCTCAGTTCCCAGGCTCATCTACTCTTCCAAACTCTGCAGACTGCCTGCACACACCACGAAGACGGCTTCAGCTAACGCCGAGGGACACACACAGCAAGTCCCATACTGACTCCTGGGCCTTTTCTCCCGAGATGCTTCCGCTGAAATGGACAGCATTGAGCTTTCTCTCTTCTTCCTTCTCCTGCTCCTCTGTTTCTCTGACCATTTCATATGGTCTTCATAGAGTACTCCTTTTCCTCTGCTTACACCTTAAATATTCATATTTTCCAGAATTCTATCTAGGAACAACAAAGAGGTTGTTCATAGAAGATAACACACATTTTCGTTGGTTAACTGTCAGACGTTGGTCAATGAGTAAAAGCTGCCTGAAGCTCAGCCACCTACTGACTGTCACCTCTGGCAAGTTGGACAACTTATCTCGCCAAGCCTCCGTTTACTCCTCTTTCAGATAAGGCTAATCATGGCACCTGCCTACCACATTTATCTCTGGGAATTACACGAGAATGCATGCTTGCAAGCCATTTTGCACAGTGATTAGCATATGGCATGTTCTGGAAAAAAGATGGCTGTCCCCCTGTGGACGTACCGACCTATCGAAGAAACTTAAGCTCAACTCATCTATACCTGGCCTTGCCATCTTCTCCCATACCCCCCTCCTTTCTCCTATAGGCACCCTAGAAGCCATCCAAAGTTCTGCCTTCTCTAACTCGAGCTCAGGGTTTTCCAGCTAATCAGGAAGGTCTGCTCTTGCTCCATCCACTCTGCTCACAGATAATAAGTGTGTGTGGAACTGGAACTGAAGAGTAAGTGATCCTGGAGGAGGGAGTAGTCAACGCTGCGTGTGAGTGCCCAGGTCTGACACCACTGTGTGCTTGTATCATGCACACGCAGCAGTTAGTGGTCAAGGAGCCTTTCCACCTTCCTTCGGAAGAGATATGAGGGTGCAGGTGCCACCGCTTCTCCGCCCTGAGAGCCCACGCCCGCCTGCCAGGCAGGTTCAGATATACACAAGGGCAGTTAGAGAGAAAGCGGGCACGCACCCTACCTGAGTCAGTGCCCAGCCAAAGTTCACTGCCTTCGTCTGCACTCGCTCTTATGCTCAGGTGGCCCAGCCCACAGGTTACTCTGGGCTGCACAGAGGAATAGGCTTACCTCTTGCTCTCTCTCTCTATTTTACAAGCGTCCTCTAAGGATGGGCACATGCGTGCCTCTAATTCACTTAGACCTGGGAATGGTTCAGACAGGCAGCATCACGTGGCGCCTCCAGGGAGACAGCTGCTGCCACTCGGCTTCTGCAGGAAGAGCTCATGCCTTGGGCTTGCTGTGTCTCCTGAGAATGTGAGACCTCCGTGCTCCCTGGATTCTTGGCCCTGCATTAGACACCTAAGCCGAGGCTCAGGCTGCCTGGTGCCTCTGCAAGCTCTGGGCCCTGGGCCCCGAGGCTCTGTTTCTAGGGCAGGCAGCTGTAAGACGGGATCTTACAAAGTACTTTGGGCCTGGCTGAGTCTGGCTGACCTAAAACCTGTATGGTCCTTTGGCTGTCTTTTATGCTTATTTATAGCATGCAGTGGGTGTCACTTTGGATAACATTCCCTGGCTGGCTGCTCCCAAGCCCAGGGCCAAGCGTAGTCCACTTCTCCACAGGCCTTCCTCCCTGGAATCCTTCTACGAAGCTCCGACCTTCCTAACAGGCCTCTCTCTTCTATTCTCCTGGGTCTCCACTTTTCCTACAATGCTAACTCATAGGTAAACAGCCCAGCTGCTTGCAACTCCTATTGTCTGGTGTCACTTGTTAGGTTAGGTACATAAGATGAGACGTTTTTCTTTTTTCTTTTTTTTGGGAGGTTTTCACTATAGGGCAAGTGCACTCGCCAGACAGACAGAGAGACATAGAGACAGAACATGAGAAATCGCCCCTCAGGGAGGATGGCCATGCCACAATCCCTTCTCCTCCATTCTCCTCTCAGGATCTTAGGCACACACATGCACTCAGCGTGAGTTTTAAGCCACTGGGTCTGGGACTCAAACCACGGTTGACTACATGGGAGTCCAGCGACATAGCCATTACACCAACTGCTGGTCCCCCATAAGATGGACCTTTAAAGGTGTGGGAAAATGCAGGGCCAGCTCTGTGGCACAGAGGTCACTTGTTGATCCAGAGAGCCAGGTTCCATGTGGCAACAGTGCTCGCATTCCTGGCCCACAAGACTGAAAAGTGCTGGGCACTGCATGAGCCTCAGGACCCGACGGTGGGTGCACTAGAGGGGTGTGGAGTGGCCAGGCCCTGGGCAGGGTGCTCCCTCTCCCTTCCTCCCAGGCATGTACTTGTACCCTAACATGAATACAGAAAAAAGGCGGGAAAATGGAATTAAAGTGCTAGTCTATTTTTGTTCAAAAAATGTTTAAAATTCATGCAACTTTTTCATAATATGCATTTTCGATAAGATGTTTGACAATCCTTGCATTTTTGCCTTTTTTTCTTTCTTGTTTCTATCCTGTTAAACACACTGGATCTGATTATTTCAAGTGTGGCTTCACAGTAAATAGTGGTAACAAAATTTTAGAGATATTTCTTGCCTTTTCTTTTTCTTTTTTTTTGGAGAGGTTTTTGCTACAGGGCGCGTGTGCTTGCCAGACAGACAGAGAGAAACGGAGAGACAGAAAGTGAGAAATCACCCCCCGGGGGGATGGCCACGCTGCAATCTCTTCTCCTCCATTCTCCTCTTGGGTTCTTGGGCACGCACGCACACGTGCCCAGTGTGAATTTAAGCCACCGGGTCTGGGACTAGAACTGTGGTCGACTACATGGGAATCCCGCGACCTAGCCATTATGCTAACTGCTGGTCCCAGAGATATTTCTTTCTAACACATCTCAAAGTGATGCCCTGAGATACCGTGTTCCAGGGCAAAGGCATGGAAATGTGAAAAATTATGTGCAGACAGCTGTCACCACCTCCAGAGGTCACAGTGTCCTGCCATTCTTGTCCCGCTTTCATTACTACAGGTAAGAAGGAAGGATTTACATAGTGGAATTAGGAACCCGATTTTTAAGGAGTCTAAATAATGTATTAGGTTGTCAGGAAAGTCATGACATTTTTCTATGCAAAATTGCGTCAGTGCTTTCCCAGAATTATTTCAACACTTTGCAACTCGGGAACCTGTTACTTCTACACTTTGTTAAGTCACTGCTCACCTCTTTTACACAAGGCATATGTCTGCCCTCTGCAAACCTAGTGCCTAGCTCTGCATTTAAATCAACAGGAACCATCTCCCCCCAAATACACACACAGTGAAAAACAAACAAACAAAAACCTTTTGCCACTTACCCTTTTATGCTTTCCTCTTTTCCGACTTGTTCCTTTTAAAGTTTCTTTCTTCCATGAGCAAGAGAAACAAAGAGAGAAACACACAAAGAGAGACAGGCACCTGCCACAGGGTTTTCACGCCACAATCCACTCCAGCCTGGGCCAGCCCCCATTCTGGGTGTGTGCCTGCATTGTGTGTGTTCTCGGAACCCCACCTTCCAAAACGGGCATGGCTGCTGCACCACCATCCAGGGCTCCAGGGCCCCTGACTCTCCCCTTGACCACTTTCTGCTCCCTTTAATTGCAAGCCTGAACTGTTTCCTCGTATGATAGAAGAGTATCCAAAGCCTTTCCAGGCTTTGGAGGCCTGGAAAGTTTATTTCTCAGTGCTGCCTCTTAAAAGCAACTTTGAACAAGTTGCTAAGTTCTTTTGAGCCTCACACTGTGAACTTCAGAAGCTCAAAATACTTCTGAAAAAGTGACCTAACGGAGCTTGGCAAATAGCAAATACTCAATGAAATCAGCTCGGATTTTCCTCTGCTGGCTGTGACGCGGTCATCTGTGAGCAGCAATGCCTCATTTGAGACCAAGTAGAACACCTGACTACTTACATCTTCCTCACCCCAAATATCCGAGCTGCCAAGCCAGCCAGGACTTGAGCAAGCATATTCCAGAGCCCGCTGATGGTTTCGGTAAACTAAGCTTTCCTTATCCCCCGTTAGGCTCAGGCGATCGGCAGCACTTTGATATAGAGCAAAAGATTACTAGAGGTGAGGATAGGTAAAACGGGAAAGGGGAAAGTTCTTACTGAGAAAAGCACTCCTTAGCCGGGATTTATGCCTTAGAGGAAGAGAATTAGAATTTGAGACTGCTGAGATTTTTAGAGAAGGGAGGCTGAGACAAATGGGGCCAAAACTCACACCCGTTTTCCCCTTGAGATATCTGCCAGTGAAGCTGCACAAGGCCAAGGCTAGCAGAGCTTAAAGTGAATCAAAAGCAAATCATTGATTTGGCAACTTGACAATGCCAGGGAGACCAGACCTGAAGTGTGTGACCCACCAAGGAGGAGAACCCACAGGAGACATGCCAGGCTTTCTGACAGGAGTCCTAGATGGAAGGGGAAGGGGGACAGCCGATGGCATGGACGTTGAGGTGGTCGAATCCCACATGGCTAACTGTGCAATTTGAATGCCAGACCTGGCAGCTTGAAATGCCCCAAATCTGAGGAGAAGAATGAAAGAGAAGGGATTGCTATGTGCTGCATGGCCAACCCCACCCCACCATGGGATGATGTCTGACTCTCTCTCTAGCGAGTGCACGCACTAGCACAAACTAAACCAAACAAACACGCAGACAATAGTTACATGTAGACCGACCCTTACAAAGACTGAGCTCAGTCCTGAATTGTCTGAGCTGATCTACTTCCCCAAATGTCCAGCATTTGCTAAAAATAACAACACACACCCACACACAAAGAAACAAGTATATTAAGACATAAGACTATGAGAAATAATAAATTTTAAAGATAGCAGGCATAAACTTAGAAATAACTCTAATTAATATAATCAAAGGAATAAGTAAGAAGATGAGAATTTTGGACCAGCAGATGGCATAGTGGTTGTCTCTGGATTCCCACAGGGTGACTATGGTTTGAGTGCCACATCCAGTGGCTTGAAAATAATGTTGGGCACATGTGCACGCGTTTCCAAGGTCCCAAGCAGAAAATAGAGGTGGCAGGGTTGCAGTGTGGCCATGCCACCTTCCCTGGGGAGCAATTTCTCACTTCCTCTCTCACTGTCTCTGTCTCTATCTCTCTCTCCTCTTCAGTGAGCACACATGCCCTAAAGCAAAAATCTCTTTAAAAAAACAAGAACTTGAGGCGGACTGAGGCTGCAGGCCCGACCCTTCCGAACCTCCTCGCATCCCCACCGTTCTTCCTCCTTAGACCCCAGGTTGGTTGCCTGGGACTTTAAGGCGAACCCCCACCCCACCCCACCTGCAATCCGGATCGAGCCGGCCAGCAGTTCCGGACACCAGGCAGACTGAGGCTGCAAACCCGACCAACCTGATACTGTCACTCATTGTCTGATCCTTTTCCACTAGCCTTTGGACTGTTTGAATTTTGGTGATTTGAGTAGCGCGCGATGCGCAACGCGCGCCACGCAATTTCCATCTTTCCGTTTTGTTTTCTGTTGCTCTTGGGGTGTTGTTTATCAGGTCAGTTGAAGGCTCACCACTCCTTAGAAACAGCGAGGACTTTGGGCCATCCAGGGCTAGTGGCAAAATGGTAATTGTGAGCAACAGGTAGGCCAACCATAAGATAAATCATCAATTTTCTAGGCCAGGCCAACTTTTAAGAATCAGAGATACCTTAAATAAGTTAGGAAGAAACATATAG
>NW_006159761.1:115471-119752 GCF_000334495.1 Tupaia belangeri chinensis
ATACCATCAAGCGCCCCAACATCCGGATAATTGGTATCCCAGAAGAGGAAGAAAATAATAAGGGTCTAGGAAATATATTCCATGAGATCCTGCAAGAAAACTTTCCAAATCTAGAAAGGCATTCAAATATCCAGACACAAGAAATACAAAGGACCCCGAGTAGAATCAACCCAAGAAGATCCTCTCCAAGGCACATCATACCAGACTGGCAAAAACAACAGACAAAGACAAGATATTAAAGTTGGCAAGAGGGAAACGCCAGGTTACTTACAAAGGTCACCCCATCAGGCTAACATCGGATTTCTCGGCAGAAACAATGCAGGAAAGAAAAGAATGGGGAAGCATAGTCAAAGTGTTTAGTGAAAAACAATTTCAACCAAGAATACTATACCCGGCAAAATTATCTTTCATATGGGGATTAAATTCCCCAGTTAAGAGACATAGACTAGCTGAATGGATAAGAAAACAGAAACCCTCTATCTGTTGCCTACAAGAAACTCACTTTATGGATAAAGATATACATAGACTAAAAGTCAAGGGCTGGAAAAAGATATTCCATGCAAATGGAAATCAGAAAAAGGCTGGAGTAGCGATATTGATCTCAGACAAAATAGATTTTAAAACAAAGACTGTAAGAAGAGACAAAGAAGGGCATTATATAATAGTAGATGGGGTAATCCAGCAAGAAGATATAACCCTTATAAATATCTACGCACCCAACTCAGGTGCGCCTAAATATGTGAAGGAAAGACTGCTGGAGCTAAAAGGAGACATAGGGAAAAATACTATAATTGTTGGAGATCTCAACACCCCGTTATCTCCTATAGACAGATCTTCTAGACAGAAAATAAATAGAGAGATACAGGACTTAAATGATACTATAAATGGAATGGGCTTGACAGATATCTATAGAACTTTCCACCCTACATCCACAACATATACATTTTTCTCACCCCGACATGGAACCTTTTCAAAGATAGATCATATATTAGGACACAAATCAAGCCTTTACAGATTCAAAGGCATAGAAACTGTACCCAGCATCTTCTCTGACCATGATGGAATTAAACTCAAGATTAATTTCAAGAAACAACCCCGAAAACACACGAACACATGGAAACTGAACAACCTACTTCTGAATGACTTCTTCACTACTGAAGAAATTAAGGCTGAAATAAACAAATTTATGGAAACAAATGATAATGAGGACACAAGTGTCCAGAACCTATGGGACACAGCAAAAGCAGTCATAAGAGGGAAATTCATAGCAATTAGTGCACATAAGAAAAGGATGGAAAGATGGCAAGTAGATAACTTATCATCATGCCTCAGAGAACTGGAAAAACAACAACAAACGAACCCCCAAAATGCCAGGCGAAAAGAAATAATAAAGGTTCGAGCAGAAATAAATGAAATAGAAAATAAACGAACCATACAGAAAATAAATGAAAGCAAAAGCTGGTTCTTTGAAAAGATCAACAAGATTGATACTCCATTGGCTAGACTGATCAAGAAGAAGAAAGAAAGAAACCAGATTAATCAAATATGTGATGAAACAGGCAATATTACCACGGACATAGCAGAAATACATAATATCATTAGAGGATACTATGAGCGACTTTACGCCAACAAACAAGATAACCTGGAGGAGATGGACAAATTCCTGGATGCATATAAACTACCAAGATTGGATCAGGAAGACATAGAGAATCTGAATAGACCTATAACAAGCCAGGAGATTGAATCAGTAATTAATAATCTCCCAACAAAGAAAAGCCCAGGCCCAGATGGCTTCACTTGTGAATTCTACAAAACTTTCAAGGAAGAATTAACCCCTATCTTACTAAAATTATTTCTAAAGATTCAAAAGGAAGGAAACCTTCCAAATTCATTTTATGAAGCCTCCATCATCCTCATCCCCAAAACAGATAAGGATATGACAAAAAAGGAAAACTACAGACCAATATCATTGATGAATATAGATGCGAAAATTCTCAACAAGATACTCGCAAATCGTATCCAACAACATATAACAAAGATCATTCATCACGACCAGGTAGGCTTTATACCAGGGATGCAAGGGTGGTTCAATATACGCAAGACCATAAATGTAATACACCACATTAACAGAAAGAAAGATAAAAACCATATGATCATCTCAATTGATGCGGAGAAAGCGTTTGATAAAATACAACATCCTTTTATGATTAAGACTCTCAGTAAGATTGGTATAGAAGGGTCATTTCTGAACACAATAAAAGCAATCTATGAAAAACCTACAGCTAATATTATACTGAATGGGGAAAAGCTGAAAGCTTTTCCTCTGAAAACAGGTACTAGGCAAGGCTGCCCACTTTCTCCACTGCTCTTTAATATAGTACTGGAAGTCTTAGCTATTGCAATCAGAGAAGAGAACAGTATTAAAGGCATTCGAATAGGCAAAGAAGAGTTGAAAATATCTTTATTTGCAGATGACATGATGGTATACTTAGAAGACCCAAAGGTATCCATGAAAAAACTGCTTGAAGTAATAAGTGAATACAGTAAGGTGGCAGGATACAAAATCAATATCCAAAAATCTATAGCATTTCTATTTATGAACAACAAGTTGAATGAAGCAGAGCTGAAGAAAGGAATCCCTTTCACCGTAGCCACAAGATGTATAAGATATCTAGGGATAAACCTAACTAAGAAAGTCAAAGACCTTTATAAAGAAAACTACGAGAATCTTAAAAAAGACATTGAAAGTGACATAAAAAAGTGGAAGGACATCCCATGCTCCTGGATTGGTAGAATTAACATAATCAAAATGGCAATTCTACCCAAATTAATCTACATGTTTAATGCAATTCCAATCAAAATACCAGAGATATTCTTCAGAGATCTAGAAAAGACAATTATAGAATTTGTCTGGAACCATAAAAGACCTCGTATTGCAAAAGCAATCCTGCGTAAGAAGAATGGAGTAGGAGGCATATCACTCCCTGATCCCAAGATATACTATAAAGCTGTGGTCATCAAAACAGCATGGTATTGGCATAAAAACAGACATGTGGACCAATGGAAGAGAATAGAGACCCCAGAAATAACTCCCAAAGCTTATAGCCAACTGATCTTTGACAAAGGATATCAGTCAATCCATTGGGAAAAGGAAAACCTCTTTAGTAAATGGTGCTGGAAAAACTGGGTATCCACCTGCAGAAAGATGAAACTGAACCCCCATCTTTCACCATTAACAACAGTCAACTCAAAATGGATCAAAGATCTGAACCTAAGACCTCAGACAATAAAACTACTTGTGGAAAATGCTGGGGAAACTCTGGGAGACATTGGAGTAGGCAAAGACTTCTTAAATAAGACTCCCAAAGCACAGGCAATAATCCCTAAAATAGACAAGTGGGACTATATTAGACTAAGAAGTTTCTGCACAGCAAAGGACACAGTAACAAGTGTGAACCGACAACCCTCAGAATGGGAAAATATTTTTGTTAAATATGCCTCAGACAAGGGACTGATAACGAGAATACATAGGGAACTCAAGTGCCTTATGCGAAAAAAAATGATTAACCCGATTAAAAGATGGGAAAGTGAGCTGAACAAAAGTCTCTCTAAGGAAGACATACGAACAGCCAAAAAGCATATGAGGAAATGCTCAACATCCCTCATCATAAGGGAGATGCAGATAAAAACCACAATGAGATACCACCTAACCCCTGTCAGAATGGCAAAGATTAAGAATATAAAAAGTGATAAGTGTTGGCGGGGATGTGGTGAAAAGGGAACCCTCCTACACTGTTGGTGGGAATGTAAACTAGTTCAACCACTGTGGAGAACAATATGGAGGTTCCTCAAAGATCTACAAATAGAACTACCATTTGATCCAGCAATCCCACTTCTGGGTATTTACCCAAAAGACAGGAGAACGCTCAGTCAGAAAAGTGCTTGCACATCCATGTTTATTGCAGCATTATTCACAATTGCCAAGACATGGAACCAACCTAAATGTCCACAAACTGATGAATGGATTGGAAAAGTGTGGTATATATACTCTATGGAATTCTACTCAGCCATAAAAAATAACAAGACCCTGGCATTTGATAGAAAGTGGTCAGATATGGAGGATCTATTGCTGAGTGAAGTAAGCCAGGCTATGAAAGAAAGATATTGTATGTATCCACTCAATATATACCGACTATCCGCACTCTATGATAGAGAGCGAAAAATTGGAGGACATAAAAGCAGTGAAGGTACTTAATGAGAATAGGACAGTGTGGAATGGGG
>NW_006159761.1:119959-138666 GCF_000334495.1 Tupaia belangeri chinensis
ATAATAATAATAATAATGATTGGGGAAAACATAGAAAAGATATCGAATGTTGAAGCGGGGAGATTAATGTCTTTGTACTTACTGAATTGCATGGCATTCCCTTTTGAAAAAGCAATGTAATACACTGTAAAGCTATATGTAATCTAATGTAATATAAAGAAGATTATGATGATAATAAAAAATAAAAAATAAATAAATTTTAAAAAAAGCAAGAACTTCACTAGAAAACTAAAATTTTACAGGAAAACAGAATCACTAAAATTTCTAGAAAATGACATAAAAACTGATCTTAAAAATTCAATAGATGGGCTTAACTGAATAGTTAACGTGGCTTAAGAGAGAATTAGTGAGCTGGAAAAAAGGTGAGAAGAAAATATCCAGACTAAAGCATGAAGAACAAAAATAAAGACCATGGTAGAAAAGAGAAGAGGAGGCATATGAGACTCACAGGATAAACGGTCCTATGCAGAGACATCGGCATTCAGGAAGGGATGAATTACAAAATAATTGGGGAATATGTGGACAAATCCAAGTGAACACTGGATATAAAAACAATCATAACAATGTCTTATGGGTTTAAAATATACACATAGGTAAATGTGCATTGCAAAAAATGGTGGGTGAGAGGTAAATGAAGTTAAAGTGTTGGGACCAGCAGTTGGTGTAATGGCTATGTCACTGGACTCCCATGTAGTTGACCACAGTTCGAGTCCCGGACCCGATGGCTTGAAACTCACACCGGGCACATGTGTATGCTTGCCCAAGATCCCGAGAGGAGAATGGAGAAGGGGTGGTGGCGTGGCCATACCCCTGGGGGGGGTGATGTCTCGCTTTCTATCTCTCTGTCTCTCTGTCTGTCTGGTGAGTGCACGTGCCCTATAGCAAAAGCCTCTCCCAAGGAAAAAAAAAGTGTTATAGGGCCCTCGAATCAGCCAGTGGTGTGGTGGTTACTACAGCTGGCTCCCACATGACTGACGGTACGATTCAAGTCCTGGTCCCAGCATCTTGAAAAACACACTGAGCACATGTGAATGTGTCCCCAAACTTCTGAAAGGAAAAATGGAGAAGGAATTGCAGCATGGCCATCCCTGACAGGGATGCTTTCTCACTTTCCTTCTCTTTCTCTCTCTGTCTCTATCCAGTGAGTGCACAAGCCCTCTAGCATTTTTAAAAAGAATTATAGTGTCCTCACACCACTGGGAAATGTTAAAAGTACTAATCATATAAATTAGACTCTAAGAAATGACATGTGCACATTATAATATCTGGGATAATCAGTAAGAGAAAAGTAAAAATTTACATAACAGGGTAGTAAGAGGGAAACTTTTTTTTTTTTTTGAGAGGTTTTTGCTATAGGGCATGTGCGCTTGCCAGAAAAACAGAGAGACAGAGAGACAGAAAAATGAGAAATCACCCTCCGGGGGGATGGCCACACCGCAATTCCTTCTCCTCCATTCTCCTCTCGGGATCTTGGGCACGCGTGCACACGCGTCCAGCGTGAGTTTAAGGCATCAGGTCCGGGATTCAAATCGCGATTGGCTACATAGGAGTGCAGCAACATAGCCATTACTCCAACTGCTGGTCCTGTAAGAGGGAAACTTTTAAAAATTACTTGCTGAAGAAAAGAAATAAACAGAAGATACATGACAAATAAAAAATAGTAAAGTAGATATAATTTAAGTATCTATCAGTAATAATATTACAAATAAATTATCTAAGTATACCAATTAAAAACAAGGCATGTAAGGCTATCAGGTTAAACCACTGTATCCCATATGGCCAGCTTCAAAGTTCGAGTTCTGGAGCCCGTGGCTTGAAAATCACGCCGGGCAAGTGTGGATGCCCAAAATCCCAAGAGGAGAATGGAGGAGAAGGGACAGTGTGGCCATTCCCCTTGAGGAATATCTCCCTCTTCTGCCCCCCTCTCTGTCTCTCTCTGGTGAGTGCTAGCACCATATGGCAAAAACAAAAACCAACCAACCAACCAACCAAACAAACAAACAAAATGAGGAATGTCATGCAACTACAAGCTGCTGCAGGAGCCGCTCTCCAAGCTTAAGCACAGGAGAAGGAAACAGATGAAGGGACTCTGTTCAACCACTAGCAAAAGTATATTAGCATTAGCATCAGACAAGGTTGGCTTAAAAGCAAGAATTTTTTTTAGAGATGAAAAAGATATTTAATATGCACAAGTAAAATCAATGTTATGGAAGACATAGCAATTTAAATTTGTATGCATCTATTAATGTGATTTCCAAAAACAAATATCAGGTATTGAATTAATCAAGAGGAGAGATCTTCTGTAAAACTACAGAAGATTTAATGTCTCTCTCCTTAACAAACAGAAACAAAATATTCAAAAGAGCAGATGTGAGAAACTCCGGGGCTAATAGACACACACAGCAGACTGCAGTCAATAATGACCCATTACGTACTTTTCCCAAGCACGTATGTCACATGAACCCACATGTTAGTGGCTCCATGCTGAGCCATTACGGAAATCTCAAAATTCATCAGAGTCTTGAAACTAGTCAATTAAGTGGCCAATTTAGAATTCAAGTAGAATTAAGCCATAAATTCATGAATGGATAACTAGAAGCTCCAAATGATTAGATATTAAACTAAGATATTCGATTATACAATTGGCCAAAGAATAAATTAAAAAGGGAAGTTAGAAACATTTTAGATGAGATGGAAATGAAAACCCCACACATGTGACATATAGAATGCAGTTAAGGGTATACTTAATGAGAATAGTGTAGTCTTAAAACATATTAGAAAAAAAGGCTGAAAACTTGTGACCAAAGTGTCTATTTCAAAAAATACAAAAAACTACAGAGCAGCCACTAAGCAGTAAATGAAAGAAAGCAAAGGTAAGAATTGAAATTAATAAAATAGAGAAAAGATAACAACAGAAAAAAATCTACAAAGTAAAAAGTGAATACTTTGAATAGACCAAGAAAGTTCATACCTTTATAGCAAGTCTGAGAGAGAATAAAAGACAATAAGAACAAATTACTGATAGCTTTTTTTAAGAGGATAACAATACAGATTTCTAGATACTAAGTAGAGTATTATGAACATTTTTTTTATACCAATACATTTAAAAAATCATAAAAATTAATAGATTCTCAGTAAAAAAAACTTATTAATAAAAAACACAAAATTAGAAATTGACACAACATTTTTAAAAGAAATTGAATATGTATCCCTGCTCACAAAGAGAGCTGCAGGCTCAGATGGCATTAAGGGTCAATCCTTCCAATAATTAAAAGAAGAAATCCCAGCAACATCATAAAAACTCTACTGAAGAAGAAAGAAAGAAGGACTACTTCTCAACTTATTTTGCAAGTACAGCAGAATAATCCTGAAGACAAAACCAAAATAGGACAAGAAAAAACAATCGCCAAAAAGTAGAATTGGGCCGGCTTATAGCTCAATAGTTAAGGAAGCCAGATACCACATGGCTGACTACAGTTACAATTCCATCCCTGGCAACTTGAAAAATCTGCTAGGTGCATGTTCATCCATATCCCGTATCTTGACAGGACGGACAAATGGAGGAAAGAGGATTGCAGTATGACCATGCCCACAGGGGTTGAAGGTGAGGGGGAGATGAGGGAAACGTAATTCTCTCTCTCTTTCTATCTGGTGAGTGCACACTCCCTCTAGCAAAATTTAAAAAGATAACCTAAACTTAGTAAAGTTTTTAGAAAAAAAAATAAAATGAAAATGAAAGAAAGAGGAAAAATAAAATATGAGTCAATCTTCATAAGTAAACATACAAGTTCTATGCAAAATAACAGCAAATCAAATAAAATCATATACAAAAAGCATGAAGCAATATACTTCACAAACAAGTTAAGTTATTCCAGGACTTCAAAAATCAATGTGGGGACCAGCAGTTAGCGTAATGGCTATGTCACTGGACTCCCATGTAGTCGACCGCGGTTCGAGTCCCGGACTCAGTGGCTTAAACTCACGCCGGGAGCGTGTGTGTGTGTGCCCAAGATCCAGAGAGGAGAATGGAGGAGAAGGGATTGTGGCGTGGCCATCCCCCTTGGGGGTGATTTCTCACTTTCTGTCTCTCTGTCTCGCTCTGTCTGTCTGGCGAGTGCACGCGCCCTATAGCAAAAACCTCTCTAAAAAAAAGAAGAAGAAAAAAAAAAGCAAAACCTTCACAAATTAGAGATATAAAGCAGTTTCCTCAGTCTGATATATAATATCTCTAAACAACCTCCTGAAACATTATACTTGTTGATAAATTATTCAAAACTTTCTCTTCGAGATTTAGAATGAGGTAAGGATATCTACTACTATAACTTCTATTAAACATGACCTGAAGAACCTAGGCATTCAAGAAGAATGAAGGAAAAATAAAATTAAGAATATAAAGTTCTCTTTCTGTAAAAAATCACATAGTGATGTTCCTGGGATAAAGCCTCATTAAGACACCATTATACATTCCCCAACACGGTTAAGTAAATAGGTGATGCTTTAGGGAGTACTCTCTCTGTGCTGGAGTACTCCTACTCCAAAGATAAATTAGTAAAACCAACTGGAGCTCCTACATTCTGCTATGTGAAATAGAAATCAATGCCACATGGTAAACTAACAGCATCTACTAAAATCAAATACACACTTCTACCCAGTCATTCTATTCCTAAGCAAATATTCAACAGAAATGCACCTGAAGAAATATATATGTTAAACATATGCATATTGTGTGTATTTGCCAATAACCCAAATATTTTCAACATCTATTTCATGGATGAAAAACAAGAGGTATATTTATATAATTGAGTATTATCTGCTGCTGTGTTCAACATGAATAAATGTCACAAAGGTAATGTGAAAATGTCAGACACAGAGTACAGATGGTATGTTCTATGTCTTTAAAATAATGGAAGGGCCAGCAGGTGGCATGGTGGTTAAGGAACTGGATCCCCACATGGTTGACCATGGTTCAAGTCCTGGACTCATGCCAAAATCATGTACATGCATGCCCAAAATCCCAACAGAAGAATGGAGAAGAGATTGTGGTGTGGCCACCCAGTCAGGGGTTAATTTCTTGCTTTCTGTCTCTGTGTCTCTCCAATGAGCACACATGAGGACAAAAGTCTGACTACTTTTTTCTTTTTTATTTTGGAGAGATTTTGTTAAAGGGCGCGTGTGCTTACCAGAAAGACAGAGACATAAAGCAAGAAATCACCCCCTAGGGGAGGTGGCCATGCCCCAATCCCTTCTCCTCAATTCTCCTCTTGGGGTCTTGGGCATACACGCACACACGCCCAGCGTGAGTTTAAGCCACTGGGTCTGGGACTCAAACTGTGGTTGACTACATGGGAGTTCAGCAACATAGCCATTATGCCAACTGCTGGTCCCCTGACTGCTTTTTTCTATTTTCAAAATCCATAGGGCCTAGTGTGAGTCCTACTCACAAACATTAAAGACCATTTTGGCCCAGGTGACAACAGGACTCTTGTTAAATTCTGTCCTTGGGACAGTATCTTGCGATGTATATAAACCCCCTTATCTCTGTTAAAATACACTCTTTGCCGATGCCTTCTTGAAACACAGATCTTCCTTTCCAATCACCAGCCTAAGACTTGTCAAAGCCCATGTGTGACCTCCAAGCCCCCTTGCTTTCAGATGTCCCTCCTTTTTGAGCCAGATCAATGGGAATACTCTTTTCACTAAATTCCAAACCTTGTCTTTCACCCTCAAAACCAAATATAATGAACCCTTGTATCTTATCACCCCAAGAAGAGCGTGTTTATATTTTTCAGGGTTGGTCACACATATTCATATTTAGAAACAAACTGCATTAGTTAATATTTCTGCAGAGTTGGCTATATCCACTGACACTCTCAAAAAAGAATCTCTCAATCTCCCTTTAAAAAAATAAAAGAGTTGATTTACTCTGTATTCCATTTTTAAAGCTGAAAACATCCCTTGTTACATTTCTCACTGAAACTGTAATTCTAGCAGGAAGTTGGAGGCCAGATTTTTTTTTTTCCACATTCAGTATTTTTAGTTAATTTTCTAGTGGACAATTTCATAACTCTCTCACCCTTTCCTTTAAGTTACTGTGACAATTTTACATAATAAACTACTTAAAGAGAAGCTTTGGTCAAGAATGGAATGAAATAGCAAACAAACAAAAAACTGAAAAAAAAAAAAAACCAAAACCCAACAACAAGAATCAATGCTGCTTTAAAAAATCAATGCTTTCAGGACCAACAGTTAGCATGATGGCTGTGTGGCTGGACTCCCATGTAGTCAACCACGATTCAAGTCCTGGACCCACTGTCTTAGCTTTAACTCACGCCAGGTGTGTGTGCATGCATGCCCAAGATCCCAAGAGGAGGATGGAGGAGAAGAGATTATGGCATGGCCATCCACCCTGGGGGGTGATTTCTCACTTTCTGTCTCTCTGTCTCTCTCTGTCTTTCTGGCAAGCACAAAAACAATACTTTCACTGATTATATTCAAACAAACAAAAACATACATTAATCCACCACAAAAGATTTCTATAAGGATGAGTAGGAGCGTATGAATAAAATGCTTAAGACAGAATGTTAATTAGTCTAACAGGTACATGTTTTCACAATTGCTTTCTTATGCTTTGCAAAATTTGAACTATGCTTTTGTGTGCCCAGTGAAATGATGCACAAAGTACACAGCACTGCACACAGACATCCACAATATAGAGGTCATGACAAATCAATCTCAGATATAGGGTTACTCACATTGACCTCAATTTCAATTTCATAACCAAGGAACTGTAATAATAGTGATAATTGCAATAGTTCAGTGGGCATTTTCTATGTGTCAAACACTGAGCTAAGTGTTTTATATTCACTATCCCATTTACTCTACACAATAACCCCAAGTAAGGTTTACTATACCCATGTACAGGTGAGGAAACCAAACTTGAGTGTTTTTCTCAGAGGAGTCACCCAGTTTGATGTGGATCTGGTTTTTACTGACTATCAGACATGTGCTTTCCTTCTTTCTTTTTTTTTTTTTTTTTTGAAGATTTTTGCTATAGGGCACATGTGCTTATCAGAGAGACAGAGAGAAACAGAAAGTGAGAAATCACTCACCAGGAGGGATGGCCATGCTGCAACCCCTTCTCCTTCATTCTCCTCTAGGGATTTTGGGCATCCACACAGATGTGCCTGGCATGAGTTTTAAGCTGCCAGATCTGGCACTCAAACTGTGGTCAACTACATTCGAGTTCAGCGATGTAACCATTACACCATCTGCTGGTCCCAGGCATGTGCTTAACCACTTTGCTAGATGGCCTGTCATGCTGGTGTGCACTAGAGACTTAATCAATGCAACTCAATGGTCTCAAACTGTAAACGTGAGCTTTAGAATAAATTTAGCCCCAAGAATCCCTGTTTCCCATCCCTTAAGCTCTACTTTATGATTATTTTGCCCTTATGTCACTTTGCACCAGTGAATGTTGAGAAAATAGAAATGCCAAGGAAGAAGGGAACACTGACAGCTCTGTGTGTTAGTCCAGTCCCATGTCCAGTCCCATGTCCCATGAGGAGGGCGTGGAGAATGAGGTTACACAGTTGGCATCTAGACTCACTGTGTTTCATGGTAGAATAACGGAAAAGAAGAGATTCCAAGACTTGTACATAAATGTCCTACAAATCAGAGAATGTCCTCTGACTATTTTTTCTCATTCCCTTTACTTGCACCCGCTTTCTAAAAGGTGTTAGCTCTTTGAAATAAAAAAACTCCTCTGCACATCACATTGGGATGCATTTTTGTCATCAGCTTGTCTCTCTGCTGCCTGGTTCCAGCTTCCTGATCCAGGGTGGAAGGGAAGACCTGCAGCTTCAACTCTACTTTCTGGTTGTGTTGGCAAAATATGCTTTTTCTGGAGATAAGGGCCTCAACTGAAAAATGAATCTATTCATACACATATTGAAGAAGGCACTCAGCCTCTGGGTAATGCTGCGTGTGAGAGTTAATAAAAA
Organism: Tupaia belangeri chinensis; assembly: GCF_000334495.1. NCBI lineage: Eukaryota > Metazoa > Chordata > Mammalia > Scandentia > Tupaiidae > Tupaia > Tupaia belangeri. The sequence goes on from NW_006159761.1 coordinate 127,960, forward strand.
CCTTGAACCCGTTACTCATGTGTGAGCACAATGGGAGCATTGTTGAAGCTCAAATAAAAGTACAAATATGGAGTCAGGCAGAACCTGAAGTGAAGATTTCAACCTTCTTTATTGCCCGTATAGCTTTTAATGGCGTTTGGGATTAAAGGTCTGATAGAATCCAGCACAATGACCCTGAAGGATTTGATTTGTCTGTATGTGCAGATTCCAATTATTGACTTCTCCCAGAACTTTCTTCTTTCTCAACAAGATTTGTCTTCTTTGTACTTTTTTCTTTAACTTTTTAGGTCTGTTAATCTTCAAATTTAACCAGCAAAATGTGTGCTTTTAAAGCACTCCCTCAGAGTACCAGCAGATAGCGTAATGGTTATATCCCTGGATTCCCACATACTCTACCGTAATTCAAGTCCTGGATCCAGCGACTTAAAACTCACACTGAGTGAGTGTGCATGCCCAAAATCCTGAGAGGAGAATGGTGGAGAAGGATTGCAGTATGGCTATTCCCCCGGGGAGGGAGTGATTTTTTTGTTTTCTGTCTCTCTGTCTATCCCTGTCTCTCTGCTGAGTGCATGTGCACTGTAGCAAAAATCTCTCTCTCAAAAGAAAAAAATACTCTCTCAGGCTTGTCTGCTTTAGATGTAAATGTGTTACCTCATTCCCTCATCAATATGTGCCTACTAACTTCAGGATTAAACCAGAAAATCTGATTTGTTCACAGTATGCTCACTGTCTAAGAAGGGAGAAAAACAAACTAATATTTCTCTTTTTAAAAAAAAATAATGTATTAAATTTTATTTATTATTATTTTTTTAACTTTGCTATAGGGTACATGTGCTCACCAGAGAGAGAGAAAGAAAGTGAAAGAGCAAACCACCAGGTTTGGAACTCGAACCGTAGTTGGCTATGTGGAAGTCTAGCACCTTAACCACCACACCACCTGCTGGTCCCAACAAACTGATAGTTCTAAAATGATTTGTGTGTCAAGGTTGATGACTGAGCACTCTATTGCTCAAATATTTTTTTTTTGGTATATGTGTTTTTTTAAGTGTTTAATTAATTAATTAATTAGCATTAATTCACTGAGCACCGTCACAGCATACAAAGTGTGATTTCCCATCCAGAATATACTGGATAGTGGCTTAATCATACATGTTATCATTGATAATTTTCCATTTCAAGTTTTATATGGATACATATATACATATACTTATATCCCCCTATTTCTCACCCTCTGCTATTTCCCACCCTCTTCCCACACTAACTCTGGTGTCTACAGTTGTTTTTCATTTCTGTTTTCCAAATATTTTATTGATTCACAAACTTTTATTCTTAAATAATCTGACTACTTTCAATAGCAAGCTTAGCTGTTATATACATTTCTATGAATACATGTCTGACTTTAGGTGTGAAACTGAGTGGAATGAATATACTAGAAGGTAGAACCTAGCTGATGCTATATAGCTTACTAAGGCATTAAATAGGTATTTTTAAATATATTTTTTAATTTTAAGAAAATCAATTTTAGCTTTAATAAATTAAAGAAATGCTAAGGAACTTTGCTTAAAACTTAAAGCCAGGAAACAGGTTGGGATTCTATTCAAATAGTAGGTACATGAACCTATCAGCAGCTCAAAACAGGGCAAAAATTCTTAAAACCAGAAAACAAAGCCTAGAAGAAAATCAGCAATGTTTTACTTAAAAGTCCTAAAATTCTATTTAATCTATCTTCTGTTGTGGTTCAATCTTTCAGATTAAATTCTATTAGATTAAATAATATTCAGTTCCAGACTTGTCCCTATGATTAAATTGTCCATTTTCTTAGTTTTTGAACTCTTACTTCTGTGTAACTGTATTTAATTTTCCTGGTATAGCACTCCCTTAAGAACTTCTTGGAGATCTGGTCTGGTATTGGTAAATTCTTTCAGGCTTTGTTTATCTGAGAATGTTCTTGTCTCTTCTTCCCATATGAAGGGTAATCTTGCTGGGTACAGTATTCTTGGTTAAAATTGCTTTTCCCTTAACGCTTTGGATATATTTCCCCATTCTTTCCTCACTCGGATTTTTTCTGGTGAGAGGTCTGCTGTTAGCCTGATGAGATATCCTTTGTAGGTAATTTGACATTTCTCTCTTGCCAGTCTTAGTATCTTGTCTTTATCTGTGGTTTTGATCAATTTGGCTATAATGTGTCTTGGAGAATATCTTCTTGGGTTGATTTTATTTGGGGTCCTTTGTATTTCTTGGGTCTGGATCTTTGAATGCCTCTCTAGGTTTGGAAAGTTTTCTTGCAAGATTTCATGGAATAGATTATCAATGCCCTTACGAGTCTCTTTGCCTTCGGGGATACCAATTATCCAGATGTTTAGATGTTTGATGGTATCTAGTATTTCTCATATATTATTCTCATTTTGGGGGCAATTTTCTCAGTCTTCATGATGGATTTTTCTAGGTCAGCAATTCTACATCCGAGATTCAATTTTCTGTATGATCTAGTCTACTTTTAATACTTTCAAGGGAGGCTTTGATTTAATGTATTATAACCTTCATCTCTAACAGGTCCATTGGATTCTTTTTTATAGTGTGTATTTCCTCTTTTAGATCTTGCAAGAGTTTCCTCATCTCCTGGAACTCTTCAGCTCCTTTCTCCTGCCTCTTCTACAACTCATTGTCTCTCTTCTCTTCCATCTCTGTTAGTTTTGTCACTATACATATTCTAAATTCTTTCTCTGACATTTCCATGAGTTTCAGTGTACTATCTGAGGATAAAGAGGAGTTATTCTTTTCCCTTGGAGGAGAAGTATTTTCTTGCTTTCCCATATTTCTTGTGACCCTGTAGAGATTTCTAGTCATCTGATGGATGGTGCATTTCTTCCTAATTCTTGAAGTTCAATCTGAGTGTTCAGAGGCATGCAGGAGGAGGTGATCTGCTATCTCTCTTCCATTCCATTTTTACTCTCAGTGCATCAGATTCAGTGGGAATAGAGGAATATTCTGACCCTAATTGTATTCAGATGTTTGGATCCTGTTCACTTGGACCTGTCTAGACACTTAGTGTGTAGAGGCCAGTAGAAATGAATCTAGAGGGAGAAGTCTCAGCAGAAAATCTTCATTTTGAGTCAATGAAAGTAATATTTCATAGCTTATGTTCAATATCCATCTCAGGATCTAATTCTCAAATATTAAAAAAAAAAATCTTAAATTTCTGTAACTGATCTATTCCCTTAGCCCTTTTTCATCCAGTAGGGCTGAAAGGCCACCTTAAATAAAATAATTAATGATATCTCAGACTACTGGGGATTGAATTGTCTCTCAAAGATGGCCCTGTCTCTTTGGGGATGTTAATGGTCGGTCTTTCAGCTTGCTTCCACTTCCTCTAGGAAGGCATCTTAGGTGGATCTTTAGTCTTATAATGGCTGGGGAAAGAGATTCTAAGGTCCACAAATAAAATATCTGTGCTGACTTCTAGGTCCTCTGGGAGTGGGCGTTTGGTGGGACTAATTCTGGGTCCCCTTTTGCAGGTGTTGTTAATGAATGTGTTTGTTTTCCCCTGAGCTGGTCAGGCTCATGGGTCTTCCCTGAATCACTAAGCTCCAATTCGACTATACCCAGTTTGACTATGTCACACACTGCTTTCAGTCTCAGCCAGCACAGGGAACCTTGTAAGAGTCCCCTCACCCCTTCTCAGAGAAATCCATGCAGGTGTAGAAGCTAAGGAAAGTCCAGACCCTTTCTCCCTCCATCCCAACTTCTGGATTGCTTCCAAACGCCAGAGGAGAGAAGGGCTAACTCGGACTGTATTAGCAAGACTTCTTACCATTTCATTTGGATACAAAACTGCACTTGTAAGGCCCTCTTTTTTCAGAATTTCAAATAGGAAGGAGGAGGGAGGCTCTTGGAGTTGATGGAGGGTGGAATAAAGAGGACCCTTTCACCTCCTACTTTTTTTTTTTTTTTCTTTTTCTTCTCATAAATCCATCAGGCTGGAAGGGGTGGTATTTCTCTCTTTCTTGTATGGAAAAACTTAAGTTGAATAAATTCTCTCTACCTATGGGAACCTGATGTTGGAGTGAGCTCATTCTAGTACTTTATATTTTGAAGTGAGTAAAAACATTAGAAATTTACTCACTTTCTTCATAGTCCTTGGTTTCCAAGAATATTGCCATAAAATTTACTTAAAACATATTTGGGGAGCTGGTGCTGTGGTGGTTAGAGCGGCGGGATCCCACAGTCTAAGTCCCAGACCTGATGGTTTGAAAAATGCTGGCGTGTGTGCTTCTGTACCCAAAGGCCCAAGAGAAGAATGGAGGAAAAGAGACTGCAGTGTGGCCGTCTGCCCTGTGGTGTGCTTTCTTACTTTCTCTATACCCACCTTCCACATCTCTAGTGAGTGCACAGACCCTATACCCAAAACTTAAAAATTCCCATGTTTGATCATCCATAGCTTACTATCAGCTATTCTCCTTTTATTTTAATTTACCATCTTCAGGTAGATGGATATTTCTTTATAATTAGAGAATCATATGTACAGAAACATAAAAAGAAAAGTAAATGTTCAATATTTATTATTATTTGTTATGATTTTTTCTCTTATGACATTTAAGATAAATTACATTTTGAAATTCTTACATGTTAAATGCTATTAAAATATAGTATCCCCATTTTAAATGTACCAGTAACAATGGATACACCAAAAAGCAATACATAAACTCTTTAGAGAAACAGAAAAATAATTGATTAAACTGCCAGAGTGAGAGGGCAGCAGGTGGTATGGAGGTTTAAGGCAGCTGGATCCCAGACGGCCAACTTTGTGGTTCGAGTCCCAGACCCTACAGCTTGAAATTCATGCTGGGCTCATGTGCATGCATGCTCAAAATCCCAAGAGAAGAATGGAGGAAAAGGCATTGCAGCATGTTTATCCTTCTCAGGAAGTAATTTCTCACTTTTCCTCTCTCTGTCTTTCTCCAGGAGAGCATGTGACTATGGCAAAAACAAAACATAAGTTACTAGAATTAGCTTCCTTTTGGGAACCTGAAATAAGAGATGCAGTCAAGTCTTATCCTATTATGATATCTTAGGGATTTCACTAATAGAGCACAAGTTTTCCAAGAACAATATCTAATGTGTAGAATCTATTTTAATACACCATTCAGATAAAGAAATTGGGAAATATATTGCAATTTATTAATTAATGAAGGGCCTTTGGAGGGTATAGAACAACATTTCTTTATCATCCCTAAAATCAATAGGAATCAAATAATATTACCAGCATTGGATACTTTGAGACATATGTGAGAACATGAGAGAAAAATGTCTAGGGAATAAAGGTTACATACTGATATTCTCAGCAGGACCTAGTGATCCATTTAGTCATCGATCACCTATATATCTCACCTCTGTTCTCCCTTTCCCATATGAGCAGCAATTCAACTTGGTTTATAAGTTGCTGAAAGAAGTTGACTGGTGTAGTGGGGTGGTGGAACTTTGCTGCATTTATAAACTCAAGCTACATAGTATTTGATTCTCTTTGACGCGAGGGACAACAATGTGAGTGTGGAAGAGAGAGGCAATATTGTTCAACTTTACGGACACTGTATAGACAGACACCAAGAAGCCCAAGGTAGTATTTCCTGGTTTGATTGTTTCTGTACTGCAGTGAAGGCTGAACTAACTTGTTACTGAGTGTGCAACATTCTGCTAACAGAAGGCAGACACTCTCAGACAGTCAAAGAATAATCCACATGCTTCTGTGATTAGTTAACCAAAGAAGAGTCAGACTCACTGTGGTCATCACAGACAGTTGTCATGTATTCCTACATTTGAAGGCAAAAAGAAAAACTCAGAGAATCAGAAATAAAACAGGCCTTTTCTGACAATAAGTCAATAAAGTTAGAAATTACCTTTTATAAACATATGAACAATAAACTACTACTAACAGGAACAGTTAAAATTTGTACAATTAGTAAGCATAATTAAGCCAGAATTACAAATAGTGGGTCACTGGAAAAGTCGTGACGCATTTTTGCATAGAAAAATACGTCATGATTATTCCAATGATCCAATATTTAGAAAGTGATGATGGGCCTCTGGTGAATGCAGCAGGCTGGGCAGACAAACCCAAAACTAAGGAAAAAAGAAGCATCACAAAGAAGGCCCACAGGAAGTCCCATTTTCTTTTGGTTTTTAAGCATTTTTTCTTTGCCTTCAATGTTCTTAATTTCACTACTATCTGAATGGGTATGTGTGGAGAGCAGCCAGTCTGAAAACATGTGTTGAAAACATATGGCCTGTAGACACATGCAGAAACACACTTTTATAAGCTATTTTAGTAGGGCTATTGAGAAATATTTATATATGAAGGCAGTATTTGCTTGTTGTTAATGGTTATTTTGTTGTTGTTGTTAATATTCAATACCCCGATACTGCTTAGTACCAGACTAAAGAAAGTTACATGTGTTTATTAGATTGTTTTTCAAAAAAGATTAGAGAAATTATTGGCACCAGTCATTTTTATATTTTTAAACAATTTACATCCGAAAAACAACTGGCTTTGCATTCCATTTTCTCCTTCCCCCCTTTTCTGCCCTTTAAAAGAATAAACCTGAGGCTGGTCTGGTTGCAACTTCTCCATCAGAGAAGCTGTGCCCACTTGATCCTTGCTTTTCTACACTTGTGTGTCTGTGTGTGTTTGTTATTGCATCTATTTTTAATCCACAGCCTTCCCGCTCAGAAAAACGTGTTCATGCTGAACTGGTCCCAGCAGGTGTGGGCTTTTGTTATTCACCTACTAGAATTCAATATGTTCCTTTTCATGTCTTTTTTTCCATTGTTAGTTATTACCTCTACCAAAATACCTCTCCTCTATGCTCTCTGTGACCTCTTTCTGCAGTTTCTTTTTAAAAATATATTGGAATTGGCAATTATGTACTTCATGTGTCCTAACTTTTCTGTCACATGCTCTATTGTCTTTCTGTGTTGTACTTTGGACGACTTCCCCAAACCTGTTTTTTATATGTGCTCTCTCTTTAGTAGGATCTGGTCTATCATTCAAATCATCTAGTGTATTATTTTAATTCAATGATATCTACATTAACTTACTTTTTTATACTCTCCTATTTTTGCCTAAAGGTTTCTATCACCTTTTTAAAAGTTTTTGACACTTTAAATAAATTTATTTAATCTCTTTCAGATTTATTTATCATCTTTTCTTGTGGTAAAAAATGTTCCATTTGTTTATTCAATGACCTATTTTCAAAGTGGTTTGTTCATTTATGATGTTTATAATTTTTTATGAATAACTCTAAAATTAATCACTACACTGGGGTATTTAAAAATCAAGCTTGACCAAAAACTCTAGACAAAACTGTCATAATAAATAAAGTGTGGAATTAAATTACTTTAAGATTCTTGCATTGTTTGGAAGAAGAATAGAGAAAACAGCTAATTTTAGATTTTCTTAAAATTAAGTTTCTATGTTACAAATTTGACCATTAACTGCTAAAAGAATATAAATAGAATGTATAATTTTTAAAACACTAGGAGGAAAGAAAAAAATTAAGAAAAATTCATAAATTCATTAGAAAGCAGAAAATAACAAAATATAGTAAAGTATAAAACATAAAACCAAATATATAATACTTATAGTATTACACACAGATTGTGCTAATTAGAAGTCTGAGTTTGTTGAGAGTTAAAGGAAAAACTATAGCATTATGATAACAACAAAAGACATATTTAAAACAAAAGGACACCTAAAGATTGAAAAATAAGAGAATGTAAATATTAAAAATGGAAGAGATGGGATCAGCAGGTGGTGTAGAGATTGAACGCTGGACTCCCACATAACTGACCATGGTTTGAATCCCATGGTGTGACTAGTGGCTTGCAACTCATGCCAGGTGCTTGTGCATGCATGCCCAAAATCCCAGAAGGAGAATGGAGAAGCAGGGATTGCAGTGAGGGCTTCCTTCCTAGGGGATGATTTCTCACTTCCTTCTCACTGTCTCTCTTTCTCTCTCCAGCAAAGGTATGTGCCCTATGGCAAAAATGTAAATTAAATAAAATTTTAAAAGGAAGAGATGAAATAAATACTAGTTTAGTCACATGATAGAATACCACACAGAAGCTAAAAATCTTTCCATATCTATCTATCTAGATTGATCTATAGATCTATTAGTGTAGTCTTTGAAAACACATTGAATATAAAAGATACAGAAGAATATATCAGTATGGTAGCATTTATGTGCTTTACAAAGCATATAAAGCAATATGGTATATTATTTATGGATTTATAGACTTGTTAAGGTTTTAAAATGTAGAATTAACAGATTCCCACCAAATTCATGATAGTGGTTCTCTCTATGGAAGGCAGGAGGAAAATAATTGTGAAACAGAAAACAAAAATAATAGCTTCAACCATATAATGTTCTTTTTTTTTTTTTTTGAGAGATTTTCACTGTAGGGCGCGTGCGCTCGCCAGACAGACAGAGAGAGACATAGAGACAGAAAGCGAGAAATCACCCCCCAGGGGGGATGGTCATGCCGCAATCCCTTCTCCTCCATTCTCCTCTCGGGATCTTGGGCACGCACGCACACGCGCCCGGCGTGAGTTTTAAGCCACCGGGTCCGGGATGCGAACCGCGGTCGACTACATGGGAGTCCAGCAACATAGCCATTACGCTAACTGCTGGTTCCCGACCATATAATGTTCTTTTTAAGAAAAAAAGATGTTCAAAACTGAGGATTATAATAATAAATACACTATTTAATAGAGTAGTAGTAATAATAGATACATTTAAAAAACACATTCTATGTACCAGATATATGTGCACACACACACACACACACACAAATAATATATATTTGAGGATACATCAAAAAATCCATAAAGAGGGACCATAGATGGCATAATGGCTACGTCACTGGACTCCCATGTAGTTGACCTAGTTGACCATGGTTCATGTCCCAGTCCTGCTGGCTTAAACTCACGCTGGGCGCGTGTGCGTGCATGTCCAAGATTTCAAGAGGAGAATGGAGGAGAAGGGATTGTGGCATGGCTATCCCCCTTGAGGGGTGATTTCTTGCTTTCTGTCTCTCTGTCTGTCTGTCTTTCTGGCAAGCACACATGCCCTATAGCAAAAACCTCTCCAAAAAATCCATGAAAAAATGGAAATAAAGTATGAGTTTATTTTGGTGGAAAAAATAGAAATCTTTGCATAGATTTTTCATAATATGCATTTCCATGAACTTTTTGAAGAATATATATCAACCCCCAAATGCAGTCAAAGCTATATTTAGAATGAGTCTACAGCTTTAAATGCTTTTATTGCTAAACCAGGAAAAATGACATGGAGTGCCTACAAGAAGCTAAAAAATCAAAAAAAGTTTAAGGACACAAAAGTAAAGATCTACAACATGAAGATGGTATTAACTTTCTGTTCTCTAATGTATTAATTCTGCTTTTATTTTTGTATTCAAAAGTTTATGGGAATTCCTACTTATTTACGAAAAGAAGAATAGAAAAGGATTATAATTCTTAAAATAAAATAAATGGAAAGAGTTGTAAGAAAACACATCCCGTGATGGTACAACAATAGTTAAAAAAATAAGCAGGCAATATTTCAGAATAATAAAATATATTGACTCTAAAGAATGTTTAAATATTTCTAAGTCAAAATTCATGGAAGAGGGAACCAGCAGTTAGTGTAATGGCTATGTCACTGGACTCCCACGTAGTCGACCGTGGTTCACGTCCCGGACCCGGTGGCTTAAAACTCACGCCGGGCACGTGTGCGTGCGTGCCCAAGATCCCGAGAGGAGAATGGAAGAGAAGGGATTGAGGCGTGACCATCCCCTCTGGGGGGTGATTTCTCACTTTCTGTCTCTATGTCTCTCTCTGGCTGTCTAGGGAGCGCACACGCCCTATAGCAAAAAACCTCTCCAAAAAAAAAAAATTCATGGAAGAAATAAAGAAATTCATTAAATAATTATCGCTTCAGAAGACACTGAAACCAAGTGATTTTTATGGTTGCATTTGTTCAAACATTCAAGAAACAGATAATTTTGTGTTATTCAAATTGTTCCAAAACATAGAAAGAGGGAAATTTAACCAATATTTTTCATACAGCTAGAGCAACCCAAAGTCTTACAGAGACAGCACAAAAATCAATCACTAATCCCTTAAACCAAATATTGACTAATTGAGCTAAAATATTTATTAAAAGACTAAGCTACAGCAACTAAGAATATGTTCAAGGACTACATGGGTAGTTTGATATTAGAATATGTGTTACCATTATTCATAAAAAGAAGAGTATCAGAAGAGATAAACTTAAGAAGTTTTTAATAAAATTTAGTATATATTATTGCTTCAGAAGAAGATTCCTCATGGCTTCTGCAAACTAGGTATTTCAGGGCACATGAGAAATGAAGATTTTCTACTGATAATTCAGCCTCCAGCAAACAAGCTAGCGTGCAATCACAACAGATCGGCAAAGAGATTCTAGATCATCTCCGTCTGCTTGCTCCTGAACATTAAGGCTGAACTTCAGGAATTTGAAACAAAAACACCATCCATCAGATGACAAGAAATCACCGCCGGATCACAAGAAATATGGGAAAACAAGAAAATACCTCTCCTCCAAGGGAAAAGAGTAACTCTTCTTCATCCACAAGCAGTTCGGTGAAAATCATGGAAATGTCTGATAAGGAATT
>NW_006159761.1:139235-140038 GCF_000334495.1 Tupaia belangeri chinensis
CTCCAAGAAGTTCTCAAGGGTGTGCTATATCAGGAAAATTAAATACAGACACACAGAAATAGTAGTTCAAAAACTAAGAAAGTGGCCAACTTATTTGAAGGGAAAAGTCTGGAGTTGAATATTATATTCCAGAATTTAATCGGGAAAATTGAACCAAAACAGAAGATAAAGTACATGAGACCGATAGGTTTATGCACCTACCATCTTAACAGAATCCTAACCTGTTTCCTGGCTTTCAGCAAAGTTCCTTAGCATTTCTTTAAGTTAAAACTGGTTTACTTAATAATACCAAATGAACTTGCTATTGAAAGTAGTTACATTATTTAAGAAATTGTCTGATCAATACAATGTGGGTGGGAAAGGAATGGAAGTCAATTGTAGACTCCAGAGGTAGTGTGAGAAGAGGGTGGGAAAGGACAGGGGGTCAGAAAGAGCGGTAAAAAAATAATTCTAGAAACTAGAAATGGAAAATTTTTTAGAATAATACGCATGATTAATTCACTATGCAGTATATTCTGGATGGGAAATCACATTTTGTATGCTGTGATGATGCTGAGGGAAAGAATGTAAATTAAGTTACCAAAAGAAAAGTTTCAGAAAAAAAATATCTATTCAATGACTGCAGTAAGATATATAGCCCCAGCTAGGTGCTACTTTATAGGATGCCTAAAGTTAGACTTGTGTCCATGGAAATGTATATACCAGCTGTGTTTGCTATGAAATATTTAGATTAATTAAGGTCTTTAGTAATTCAATAAAATGTGGGGGGAAAACAGTATAGAAAGCAAACATTGATACCAGAG
>NW_006159761.1:140201-155127 GCF_000334495.1 Tupaia belangeri chinensis
AGACAATATACAGTGTACTCTGGATGGAAAATTTCATTTTGTATGCTGTAATGATGTACGGTGAATGAATGCAAATAAATAAATTTAAATATAAAAAAATTTAGTATATATTATCAATAGAACTTTTAAAAATAAGTTTTTTCTTTTTAAAGCATTTTAAAATTATTTATTTATATTAACTGTTGTACATCTTTGTGGTGTACAATATGGATTTTAAAAGCATGCATGGGCCAGCAGGTAGCAGCATACAGTTAAGGGTGCTGGACTCCCACACGGCCGACCATGGTTAGAGTCCTGGACCTGGCGGTTTGCTTTCTCACTCTCTCCCCCACCTCTACCCCTCTCTTGTTTAATTCAAATAAATTAAATAAATAAATAAATGTAAAAAAAATTTTTTTAAAGTGTCCATATAGTATACGATAATAAAGAGAGTGATTTTTTTTAAAGAGAGATTTTTAAGAGGGATTTTTTTTAAAAGAGAGATTTTTGCTATAGGGTGCATAGGCTCACTGGGGAGACAGAGAGAGAAAAAGTGAGAAATCACCCCCCAGGAGGGATGGCCACACCTCAATCCCTTCTCCTCCATTCTCCTCTCAGGATTTTTGGGCATGCACACACACAAAACCAGCATGAGTTTCAAAGCCTCTGGGTCCAGGACTCGAACTGCAGTTGGCCACGTATGAGTACAACACCATAAGCACTACACATCTGCTAGCTCAGAGGGTGACAATTTTTTAAAAAGGTTTTACGCTTTAGGGTGCATGCACTCACCTGAGAGAGATAGAGACAATGGGAAGGAAAGTGAGAAATCTCCACCCAGGTAGGATGGCCATGTTGCAATCCCTCCTCCTGCAGTCTCCTCCTGGGCTCTTGGGCATGCATGCGCACACGCCCGGCATGAGTTTCATGTCCCTGGGTCGGGAACTCAAATCTGATCAACCACATGGGAATCTAGTGACATAACCATTACACCGTCTGCTGGCCCCGAGGGTGACTTTTTAACATGATAAAATGCATAGCTTAAAATAATGGAACAATACTATCCATCATGAGATAACCCTATCGAAATCTCCATTAAAGTCAGGAATTTACAAGGAGTCTATAATAGCGGAGATTGTGTAAGACTGCTCAGGAAGTGCCAGCTTATGCAATTAGATGGCAGACCATGTACGAGTTTAATAGTACTGGACAAAGAAAGTAAGTTTACCAAAGTTATAAGAAAATTATATCACTGTCTACCTGAATAGTTTAAGAAAATCAGCAGAAAAAAAAATTCCTTGACCATAAAATATCAAATACCTAAGAACAAAATGGAAAAAAAAAATGTAGAGGGCTTCCAAAAGGAGAACTGCCAGGCGCTGTGGAAGGACATAAAATATTTGCCTTAAAGTGGACAAACAGGTGTCCAGATGAAAATACTCGATATGCGAGAAATACCTATTAGCCCTAAATTATTCAGTATATTTAGTGCAGTCCCAATAAAAGTTGCTTTTTTTTTGCAATGTGACAAAATTATTTTAGAGTTTAACTAAAAGAAAAGTGTCCAGTTTTCTCTTTCTTCTTTTTTTAAGAGAGATTTTTTGCAATAATTCATGTGCGCTTGGCAGAGACAGAAAGTAAGACATCACCTCCCGGGAGGATGGCCATGCAGCAATCTCTTCTCTCCCATTCTCCTCTCAGGATTTTGGGCACACGTGTACAAGCACCTAGCATGAATTTCAAGCCACTGGTCAGGGACTTGAACCATAGTCAACCATGTAGGAGTCCAGTGACGTAACCATCATGCCACCTGCTGGTTCCAAGTGTCCAACTTTATAAGAGTATTCTGGAAAATTGTATTGAAAGACTAAAAATAAATTAGGATGCTTCGCCAGCTGCAGTGGCAAGTGTATGAAACTAAAGCCACAAGGGACGGTCCCAGGTTTGTGTTCAGGGACTCCCTGCACATGCTGGGTCTGCAGACACACTTGTGATCCTCGGTAACTGAGGCTGGGGTGGATGGTGGTTGAAGACTCCATGGGGAAGCATCTCTGTCTCTCTCTCTCTTTCTCTCTCTCACACACACACTCTCTCTCTCTTTCTCTCATGGAAAAAATAAATAAGCTTTTACAAGTTTATGTGTTTGGGGCCAGCAAGTGGTATGGTGGTTAAGGGCACTGGATTCCCACATGGCCGGCCACAGTTCAGTCCTGGACCTGGCGACTTGCTTTCTCACTTTCCCTTTCTCTCTCTCACTGTCTGTCTCTGGTCCAATAAAATAATAACAACAACAACAACAAATGGAATTAAATAAATAAATCATTCTTTTTTTAAAAAAGTTTGTGTTTGACATCATAATTCAGCTTTTAGAAGTAAATCTCTAAAACAATCTAAGAGGACAATAATCTACATAAAATAATATTTATTACACCATTTTTATAATGCAATAAGTATATAAAGAGCCAAATGGTCAAATAATAGGATTGTGATCAAAATTTGTAAGTATAAATAAACATTATTCACCTACTAAAACAACGACGTCAGTGGAGTATCAGACTTGGGAAGATGCTCGCAATGTCGGTGTTACGTGAAAGAATGAAGAAAAAGTGATAAACTACAGATTCGTGTGCACAGAAATGAGACAGGGAGAATGCACACATGATGGAATTTTTCATGACTTACTTGTGTTTCTTTCTTCCAAAATTACATGCATTTCTTGTATCATAAACAATAAAAAGTCAAATAAAAGCAAATAAAAAGCAGTCATTCTATATCTAGTAAGAAGTGGATCCCATAAATTCTCCTTCCTTACCAACATGTGCCTCAGCCCTCCATCCACTGACTGGACCCCTACAGCAACTTTCTAATCGTTTCCCTGTGCTCAGTACATCTCTACTCTGCCACCAAAGTGGATTTTCTAAGGTGTAATTATGATCACATTTGTCTCTTTCAGTGTTACCTATCTGGTTCCCGACTACTGGTTAAAGAGGATAGGCACCTTACTGTGGTGGAGGCAGCTCCTACGATTGGTCACATTAACATCCCCAACTCTCCCCTTTGCCTGGAGGGGACGTGGCCACACGCTGACCTGTCTGACCTGGTCACCCCACCTCAAGCTGTGCTTGAGACTAACTTCTGCTCACTCTTAGCATCAGTTTTGAAGTCTCCTCTCACAAGAGCACTTCCTGGATTTTGATGAGCATTTCTGTTTCTCCTTGTCTTCCTTGCCTGATTCTCCCCCAACCCCTGTGTTTCTTCTTCCTTATGTGTGTTCCTACTTTATAATCATATGGTTTATTTCCTGACATAGTTATTAGTTATTTTTAAAGTTGCCTCCAACACGATAAGGTAGTCTCCGTGTAGACAAGGATTGGTCTTGATCACTGTTCTAAGGAACTTGCTTAGTAAATGAGCATGTGGATGCAGCTTGCTCCAACTGGAGCTCGCTGTGCTCTGGGAGTGCATCGGGCTGTTCTAGCCTCCACGTTCTCTTTGGTTTTCACTGTCTGCAGCACCTGGAAGTCAGCCTTGACCTCGACTCAAGCATCCCTTTCTCTGAACAGCCTGGTACACGCAGTCACTCTCCTCTCAGACCCTGCTGAGTCACAGTGCACCCTCTCTTCAGACACACTAAGACTTGTTTCTTAGTCCATGCTCTTTCTCCCTGACGGGAAGTAAGCCCCTGCTGGGCAGGAATCGTCTCTCTCTGCTCGCCCTCTGCGATCCATGGGGTGGTTGGGTGAATGAGTAAGTAAGTTTCTCTGGAATACTTCGGAGCACTTGTGACTGATACCTTCACTTTGTGCAAGCAATTCATAGTTAAAATGACAATGAAGTTGCTCACTTTAGAGTGGGAAGACAAGAGGGAACTTTGCAAGGCATCCCATCTCTTTGTTACCAGTGAGCTTTGTTAAAATAACAGCCAAAGGCACATTCTCCATGTGCCGCCGAGGCCTTTATCCATACCGTGAAGAACTACAAGAAATAAGGGTTGAAAGTAAAGTTAGAGCTATGACATCTCAACTGCTGTGTTATGGCTGCATGGTCATTAGGAAGGATTTCAACTGGATGTCATCTGGAATGTCCACATTTTTGTTTTTTATTTCAGTAAAAACAAAGCAAAACAAAGCAAGACTGCACTGGCTTAATCTCTGCTCGCCACCTCTAACTGGAGACATTGGCCTGGATGAGACGAAGCCTTGGCAAACTGGCCTAACCCAGTGGGACTGGAAACCTCCTTTTGTTCTTGGGATGGCCACTGCGCTTTTTTGCCTCCAGTCCCCAGTGGAGCTGCTGCTTCCGTATGCGTAGCTCACAGTCACACAGCTATGTGAGGACCGCCTCTGGTGCCACCACTGTAGGTGCAGGGAGGCTGTGGGATGGATTATGGCCTCCTCCCTGGGAAGCAGGAGGGACCTGCTGTGTTTGTCACTCTCCAGCACTTAGGCAATGTCCGAAGGCACCCAAGGGTTCCCTTCCACACTTAGCCTTTCCTGCAGCAGAAAGCAAGTGCTCTAACAGCTGTGTGTGTTTGTTTTCTTTGGGGCAGACAGAGGACAAGGAACGCACAGAAAAGTCTAAGGCATGGCTCCCTCTTCACTTACATAAGGCCCTCAGAGCAGGTGCACAGTGTTTGTTTCTTCTGGGTGTATCATACGGCCTCTCAATTTTCATATTAACCATTCATAATCAAAAACCTTGCATTGATTTAATCTCTGTTCTCCACCTAAGATCTGGAGGCAGTTGGCCTTGACGGCACGAAGCCTCAGGAGACTGGCCCGTCACAGTGGGACTGGAGAAAGCAGCACTGCACACAGTTGGGGCCGGTGGGATATAGATTAGTACTGCCAGTTCGGAGGTGCTTCAGAACATTGCAGACAGAACTACCATATGATCCAGCAATCCCGCTGCCGGGTGAATATCCAAGGGGCATGAGGTGCACTCCCATGAGCACTGCACCACTCTCCACAAAAGCCGGGATATGGAACCAACCTAGCTGTCCATCAACCAATGCGTGGATAAAGAAAAAGTGATACACAATGCAATTCTGTTCTGACTTTAAAGTGGGGAAATCCTGTCATTTGTGACAACGTAGATGAACCCGGAGGACATTATGCAAAGTGAAATAAGCTAGGCACAGAAAGACGAATACTGCTTATCTCACTGATATAAGGAGTGTAAAAAAGCTGAACTCAGAGAAGTGCAGCATAGAGAGGTGGTTACCAGAAGCTGAGTTGGGGGGGGACTGGGAGATGTCTATCAAAGGACACACGGTTTCAGTGTGAAAGCAGAGATAAGTTCAAGAGGTCTACTGCAGCATGGTGACTAGAGTCAGGAACAATGTATTGTAGACTTGAAAATTGCCAGTGGGATAGATTTTTTAAAAAAAAGAATTATGTATTTGTTTTTATTTATTATTATTATTTTAATGTGCAATAGGGCACATGTGTTCACCAGAGAGAGACAGAGAGAGAAAGAGAGAGAGGGAAAGTGAGAAGGTAAGCCACCAGGTCTGGGACTTGAACTGCGGTCGATCACGTACGAGTCCAGAGCCTTAAACATCACTCCACCTGCTGTCCTCAACAAGTGGAATAGATTTTAAATGTTCTTACCATTAAATAAAATGTACATAAGTTGATGCCTATGATAAAGAGCTTTACTTAGTCACATTGCAATGTATACATATATCAAAACATGTTGGACATCATAAATATGAATAAACTTTACCTGTCAATTAAAAAATTAAAAACAAAGTAACATAAAAAAATTATCCCATTATGATTGTCCTATGTCCAGCAGGAGAGCTATCTTAGGTCTTTCAAAACTTCTTTAGAAGACGCACTGATTGTCACTGCTATGTGACTTGATGCATATCAGTAACATTATCCTCAATCTCCTATCCGAGGACCTGCAAAGTGAGAGATCACAACTGTATGGTATGCACAAGTCCTAAGTTAACCCAAAACTCTCATTTCAAACATTCAAAAGTCCAAGGAGCCCAAGGGTTCTTGATGTTGCTGGGGTAGTTTACTCTGTGTACCCTTGACTGCATACGGAGATGGAGAAGAGACCAATCATGGTTTGAGTCCCAAACCTGGAGACTTGAAAATCTCTCCAGGTACATGTGCCTGCATTCCCAAAATCCCAGGAGGAGGATGAAGGAGAAGGGAGTGCAGCCTGGCCATGCCCCCTGGAGGATGATTTCTCACTTTCTCTCTGTCTCTCTCTATCTCTCTCCAGCAAGTGCATGCACCCCATGGCAAAACACACACACACACACACACACACACAACAAAAACAAACAAACAAAAGAATAAAGTAGCTTTTTTCCACAACAAAGTCTATTTCTCTGAAGACTCTAGTTAATCTATTCATTTTTTTCAAAGATGGAAAATTCTATTAAAATGGACTCAGAAACAATTCTCCAAAATCATGTGAAGACCAAGCCTTTATAATTTGTTTTTAAAAAGAAGAGCATAAGGATATAATGAAAATGTGACTATATCCACAAATTCAGGTCAGAAAGAAGTGTTGCAACCTCCCCATCAAATCAATTTAATTTGTATTTTACGACTCTCAATCCATGAGGCAGAACACATAAGCACCAGTCCTTCCTGGACTCTCCGTTCTGGGTTACACCACAATGCTTACGTCTCGTACAGGGTACAGATGTGGGGTTGGCCAGGTTGTCTCTGGTCTTTCTGCCACATTGATAACCATTGACACGTATGCTGATGACATGACCCTTTCAGTCCCAGCAGTTTCCTATGATTCCTGTTCGGAGCACAGAGCTCTTTCCCAGCAATATTGCCTATGCTTCTGTCTACCTGAGCACTGCTCAGCTATGCCCTCTTGGATATCTCAGCACATTAGGTGTGCTGCCCTGAATAGTAGAATGGAGGCATTGTGATTCAGATAATTTGTTTCCTAAAGGTTCACATTTTGGAATTTGATCTTAGTGGATGATTACTGGAAGTTCTCCAAAAGTTCATAAGTTGTAACTTGGTGTGAAGTAGAAACTTAATCCCTTCATGGAGACTCAAGTGTGGTAAAGCTGTTAAGGTGGGGACCCTCTGAATGAGTTCTGGTGTGTGTGTGAGGAGAGGATTTGAGGCAGGCAGAAGCCACATGGATACAGACCATGCTCTGATCCACTCAAAGTTCTGCTTTCTGTCATTTTGCTATGCCTTTGAAGTTTTCAGCCAACAGATTTGTGAGTTAATAAACCTCTATTTATTTATAAATTACTCGCTCTCAGGTATTTCTGTTAGCAAAATAATAATAGATTAATACAAGTGGTCTCTTCTGCTCTTCTGTCTTCTTTTTCCATCCTACCTCCAGGGTTAGTGGAAGAGGATGATTTTCAATCTAATGGAAATCATTTTTCATTTTGGCCATACTATTAGATTTCTTTCTTTCTATCTCCTCAGCAAACTCCAGAACCAACCAATTATCCTACAGCGTGGGCTTTCAGGAAAGGAGCAGAATGACTTTGGACTAGTTTTGCTTTTCTTTCCTTCTCTGTATCATTTTTCCTGAGGTAGAGAGAACAGGACGAGCAACCTTGAATGTGCAGGAACTAAGGTGTAAAGAAGAAAGAGACTACGGCAAGCTAACATCACAAAATATTATTTTGGGCACACAATTAAGACACAGATGTCCTCTATCAGTTGCATGGTCACACACATGAGTGACAGCCAAGACTAATGCCATGACTGATGCACAAGGACAGCACATCCAGGGAGGCAATAGCTTCTCTATTGTCTTCCTAGGGAAACTTTTGGTGAAATCTGTTCAAATAAAACTTATCAGTGGCATTTTCATCAAGGTAGACATATCTAGAAGAAGCTTTATAGAAAGTTTATTCTTTCCTCCGTTGATTCTCCAAAATTTAGTGGAGACTCAAGCTCTTTCCATACCCACAATTATGCTCAGTCTGGAATAAAGCCTAAAATATGCTGTGACCTCCATTCATCTTCTCTCTGGGCTGGGCAGGTTGACACAAAGAGCCAGAAGTGGAGTGATCCTCAGACACTGATCAGTAAGCACATACCAAGTTCCCCTTGGGAGGAGGGAGATGCTATCCCTAAATAAAGAGGCCCAGGAGCACATTATGTATCTAGCTTCCAGAGAAATCAGAAATGGAGGTAGATATGTCAAGACTGTCAGCGTGCGAGAAGCAGGTTAAGGCACTCACATCGATGAAATGAACAGAAGGCTGTAGATGGTGCTTGGAGCAGCATTAGGAAGAGATGTCCCATAGAAAACATAGTAGTATCACATATTCCAGGACAAACTAATGAACAGAATAAAATGCCCCTGAGAAATATTTAAAGCTTGGGCTGAAAGGGTCTCACCAGTCTCAGAGGTTGACTCATGGACAATCAAGAAGATCTCCTGGCTATCTGTTCATTTGTACTGATTACTTAAGAGTTTCTTATAAAGAGTCTTTTCTGGGGATGTTACTGTTGATAAGCATTATGTCTGATTATTATACTGAGGTCTCAGGGCTATGTAATATAAACTTGAGAGCTTTGGGGCTGGAAGGTATTGTCATGTCGGTCAGCCTGATGACGTATTCCTCTAGGACAATTTGTTCATATCAGAAATTTTAGACTTTGGGTCAGCAGGTGGTGTGATGGTTAAGGTGCTGAATTTCGAGAAGGCTAACCACAGTTCAAGTCCTGGACCCAGTGACTTGAAAATCACACCGGGTGCATGTGTGTGTATGCCCAAAATAACAAGAATGGCCATCCCCCTGGGTGGTTATTTCTCGCTTTTCCTCTCTGTCTGTCTCTCTCTGGTGGGCGCATGTGCCCTATGACAAAAACAAACAAGCAAATAAAACAAAACAAACAAAATACCAGAAATCTTAGGTTTCTAGATCTTATCTTAGATCCAGATCTTACATTAGAAATCCTAGATTTCTACATGTCTGAAGTCGTCTTTATTTTTCATTATTTCCTCCTAAGATGATAATAACCAAAAAAATATACAAAGCAACATTTCTTCTTTGGAAATGGGGGGAAGTTTTAATTTGTGTTAAATCCAGATAATAAGCAGCTTCAATACAAACTTAATTGAAGATGTGGTTGATGTAATCTCTGCACTCAAGATAAGAGAATTTTGGACTTAAGAACTAATTCAGATTATGAGGAGGGGTACAGAGGCAGAGCATTGATGGGACGGGGAGGTGTGGTGTTATCTGTTGAAGATATTTTGATCAACTGGACTGGGGAGAAATGTTCACATATTGAAATGTTCACTTTGTAAGCTAAATAATATACTTGAATGTATAAAAAATTAAAAAAGAACAAATTAAATAATAATAATAAAAAGAACTAATTCAACATCAGCATTCCTTTCTTCCAGGTATCTTGACATTCAGGCAGAGCACAGCAGATTTGGCCTGTCTCTGAGTATGTGGCCTCAGCTGCAGAGACTTGAACAGCTGTAGGACAGAGTCACTCGGAGGCTTTCTACGTAGCTGGCAAGTGGTCTGGGATAAATCAAAGGCAGGGCTCAGGTGGGACTGTCACCTAGAGCTTTCACATTGACCATGTGAACTAAGTGTGGCCACATGACCTCTCGTGTGGCTTGGGTTTCCTCACAGCAAGGTTGCCTCTCATGGCTGGATCTCTCACATGATTCAGAACTCCATGACTAAGCGTTCCTGCAAACATGGTGGAAATTGCATGTGTTTTACTGACTAGCCTCAGGCATCATGCAGCATTACAAGTCACCCAAACCAAGGTAAGGGACATAGATCTGCCCTATTGTAGGAGTAGTGACAAAGCATTTGAAGCTGTTTTCACGCCGCCATACCCATCGAGGGTTGTGAGAGTGAAATGGGAGGACAGACTAGCTGTGTGTTACTGTGTGAGAACAGATGAAATGAACAGAAGGCTGTAGATGGTGCTTGGAGCAGCATTAGGAAGAGATGTCCCATAGAAAACATAGTAGTATCACATATTCCAGGACAAACTAATGAACAGAATAAAATGCCCCTGAGAAATATTTAAAGCTTGGGCTGAAAGGGTCTCACCAGTCTCAGAGGTTGACTCATGGACAATCAAGAAGATCTCCTGGCTATCTGTTCATTTGTACTGATTACTTAAGAGTTTCTTATAAAGAGTCTTTTCTGGGGATGTTACTGTTGATAAGCATTATGTCTGATTATTATACTGAGGTCTCAGGGCTATGTAATATAAACTTGAGAGCTTTGGGGCTGGAAGGTATTGTCATGTCGGTCAGCCTGATGACGTATTCCTCTAGGACAATTTGTTCATATCAGAAATTTTAGACTTTGGGTCAGCAGGTGGTGTGATGGTTAAGGTGCTGAATTTCGAGAAGGCTAACCACAGTTCAAGTCCTGGACCCAGTGACTTGAAAATCACACCGGGTGCATGTGTGTGTATGCCCAAAATAACAAGAATGGCCATCCCCCTGGGTGGTTATTTCTCGCTTTTCCTCTCTGTCTGTCTCTCTCTGGTGGGCGCATGTACCCTATGACAAAAGCAAACAAGCAAATAAAACAAAACAAACAAAATACCAGAAATCTTAGGTTTCTAGATCTTATCTTAGATCCAGATCTTACATTAGAAATCCTAGATTTCTACATGTCTGAAGTCGTCTTTATTTTTCATTATTTCCTCCTAAGATGATAATAACCAAAAAAATATACAAAGCAACATTTCTTCTTTGGAAATGGGGGGAAGTTTTAATTTGTGTTAAATCCAGATAATAAGCAGCTTCAATACAAACTTAATTGAAGATGTGGTTGATGTAATCTCTGCACTCAAGATAAGAGAATTTTGGACTTAAGAACTAATTCAGATTATGAGGAGGGGTACAGAGGCAGAGCATTGATGGGACGGGGAGGTGTGGTGTTATCTGTTGAAGATATTTTGATCAACTGGACTGGGGAGAAATGTTCACATATTGAAATGTTCACTTTGTAAGCTAAATAATATACTTGAATGTATAAAAAATTAAAAAAGAACAAATTAAATAATAATAATAAAAAGAACTAATTCAACATCAGCATTCCTTTCTTCCAGGTATCTTGACATTCAGGCAGAGCACAGCAGATTTGGCCTGTCTCTGAGTATGTGGCCTCAGCTGCAGAGACTTGAACAGCTGTAGGACAGAGTCACTCGGAGGCTTTCTACGTAGCTGGCAAGTGGTCTGGGATAAATCAAAGGCAGGGCTCAGGTGGGACTGTCACCTAGAGCTTTCACATTGACCATGTGAACTAAGTGTGGCCACATGACCTCTCGTGTGGCTTGGGTTTCCTCACAGCAAGGTTGCCTCTCATGGCTGGATCTCTCACATGATTCAGAACTCCATGACTAAGCGTTCCTGCAAACATGGTGGAAATTGCATGTGTTTTACTGACTAGCCTCAGGCATCATGCAGCATTACAAGTCACCCAAACCAAGGTAAGGGACATAGATCTGCCCTATTGTAGGAGTAGTGACAAAGCATTTGAAGCTGTTTTCACGCCGCCATACCCATCGAGGGTTGTGAGAGTGAAATGGGAGGACAGACTAGCTGTGTGTTACTGTGTGAGAACAGTACAGAATTTTAATCAGAAAGGCTTTACTAGAGTTGCATTTCCAAAGATCAGAGGTCATGCCTAAACCGTAATCTGGATTCACTAATTCCTTCAAAAGACATTGAGACTACTGTGGTGAAAAGACAAAGTGCCATCATGAAGCTTGCTCCAGAAGGGAAGGGAGGACAGGAAACATAAAGTGATGGGATACGTGAACGAGATGACTTAAGCTCGGGCATATGTCTACAGGAAAGAAATTGGTTGAAAAGGTTTTAGCATTAGATAAGAAATTCAATACTAGACCAAAGGATCTAGGTCACTACACTCATGAGAGCGTGGGACATGAGTTATATAACATCTAGGGAAATATACAGATAAAGGAAAAGAGCAAGATGACAAAGATTGAGTGCAGGACAGCATTTGCAGGAAACAGAAAAAACTGGAATAGGAGTAGGTTTGATAGAAAAGCAAAGGGAAGCTGCTATAATATGTCTTTTTGCTCATCAACTTCGTGTGATAGATAAGGCTGATTTAACGAACTGTAAACAAGAGGTGAAGCAGAGGTGGGGCATGCTATCACATCCAGAAATCTATAAATAGTTCAAAAAAGAGACATAGCAGAGAGAAGTTATTTGTCAAAGAGTTGGTCTCTAGAAAACTCCTACAAATTAATTTCGCAATGTCGAATAACCCTGTGGGAAATAGGCAAAGAATATGAATAAGAAAAAATACAGAAAAGGAAATCAATCCTACTGCAATGAAAATAAAAGAGCAAGATCAAATGTACAGTCAAAACGAAGGCACAGTTGCAGTAGCACAACTCAACAGATGCTGTGGGGAGTGAAAAGTAGAAAAGAACATAAAACAACAAAATATCACTTAGTTAAAGCTTTTAAAAGTGCAAACAAGAAACAACTTCATGAGCTAGGGGTTAAGGGAGCCAGATCTCACATGGCTGACTGTGTGGTTCAAATCTCAGCCTGCCCTGATGGCTTAAAAAACATGCTAGTCATGTTAGCTCGTATGCTCAAAATCCCGACAAATGGAGGAGAAGGGATTGCGGTGTGATCATGCCCAGTTGGGGCAGTGCCTTGTCCTTCTTTCTTTCTGTCTCTTCCTGGTGAGTGCACATACCCTCCAGGGGGGTGGAGGGGGTAAATTATGTCCAAGCAAAAGTAATGATATACAACACATTCATATATAATAGATTGGAATGCATCCATGTATAATAAAGTATGAAGCCAACAACAAAATACATACCAATTTCAGGGTACAGATCTAATGAAAGAAAGAACTGAATTGTAGGAGAGGATGGGGTTCCATGTCAGGCTTTAGATGTATCTGCTACCTCCTCTTTCTTAAAAAGAATTAGACCTCAATCAAATATGGCTAGATGCTAAATTATAAAACATAGCTGGTGATGTTTTGGCATCTTCTGTGTTTGGATTTTTTTAAAAGTTTTTTGCCACAAGGCATGTGGGCCCACCAGAGAGACAGAGAGACAAAAAGAGGGAAAGTGAGAAATCATCCCCCATGGGGGATGGCCACTCCATAATCCCTTCTTCTCCATTCTAGTCTCAGGATTCTGGGTATGCACGCACATGTACCTGGTGTGATCTTCAAGCCAGGTCCAGGACTCAAACTGCAGCCAGCCATGTGAGAGTTCAGTGCACTGACCACCACGAACCTTACCTCCCCTTAACCCCACAGGATTTTCAAGTCTCTGAGTCAAGGACTGGAACAGCATTTCCCTTGTGGTAGCCCAGCACCTTAACCACCACGACACTTCAAAGTTTCTTCTTCTCAAAGTTTCTTCTTTCTTTTTTTCATGAGAGAGAACCAAAAAGTGCTAGTCATGTTAGCTCGTATGCTCAAAATCCCGACAAATGGAGGAGAAGGGATTGCGGTGTGATCATGCCCAGTTGGGGCAGTGCCTTGTCCTTCTTTCTTTCTGTCTCTTCCTGGTGAGTGCACATACCCTCCAGGGGGGTGGAGGGGGTAAATTATGTCCAAACAAAAGTAATGATATACAACACATTCATATATAATAGATTGGAATGCATCCATGTATAATAAAGTATGAAGCCAACAACAAAATACATACCAATTTCAGGGTACAGATCTAATGAAAGAAAGAACTGAATTGTAGGAGAGGATGGGGTTCCATGTCAGGCTTTAGATGTATCTGCTACCTCCTCTTTCTTAAAAAGAATTAGACCTCAATCAAATATGGCTAGATGCTAAATTATAAAACATAGCTGGTGATGTTTTGGCATCTTCTGTGTTTGGATTTTTTTAAAAGTTTTTTGCCACAAGGCATGTGGGCCCACCAGAGAGACAGAGAGACAAAAAGAGGGAAAGTGAGAAATCATCCCCCATGGGGGATGGCCACTCCATAATCCCTTCTTCTCCATTCTAGTCTCAGGATTCTGGGTATGCACGCACATGTACCTGGTGTGATCTTCAAGCCAGGTCCAGGACTCAAACTGCAGCCAGCCATGTGAGAGTTCAGTGCACTGACCACCACGAACCTTACCTCCCCTTAACCCCACAGGATTTTCAAGTCTCTGAGTCAAGGACTGGAACAGCACTTCCCTTGCGGTAGCCCAGCACCTTAACCACCACCACACTTCAAAGTTTCTTCTTCTCAAAGTTTCTTCTTTCTTTTTTTCATGAGAGAGAACCAAAAAGAGGGAAAGACCTCAACAGGGTGTAGGTGGCAGTCCTCCCTCGGCCTTCTGGTGTGGCCGGCAAGTACAGGTGACCTGGGAGCCAGACCTGGCCTTCCACAGGGCCCCACATAGCAGGACGATATGCTACTGCCGGGCCACCGTGCTGGGCCGACTCCCACGTCTCAGCGACATCCTGGGAGCTGAGTGTTGGCGCATCACTTCACGATGTGGACCCCCTGAGAGCACAGAGGAGTAGCGCTGCAGGGTCTCCGGAGAGCTATGGCTCTTGCCTTTGCAAAGGGCAGGCTGTGACCTGAGGGTGGTGAGCTTGATCAGCCGGGCACATGTTCTAGCAGTGTCTGGACGCTGCGCATCTTTCCCCTCTTACTCCTCATGCCCACAATAGCAGCAGTAATTTGGAAATTCCTCCCAGTGAGATTTTGCTCAGGAGATTAAGACTAAAGGGTGACTTCTTCCTGGTGACATCAGGCCCACACTGAGCGCTCCTGTCTCTGAAGAAGCTCCTGCTCTGGCTGGGGCCACACGAGCTGGAATGTACCAGGACAGCAGTTTCCAGGCTGCTCGGCCCCTCCTCCCAGGACTGCCTGCCACACAACCTCTGCCAAGTCACGGCTCCTGCTCTGCCACCACGTGCAGCTGCGATGATGCCCCTCTGCTGGGAGACGTGGCGAAGCTGTCCGTCACAGAGACCCAGCAG
>NW_006159761.1:157253-165530 GCF_000334495.1 Tupaia belangeri chinensis
CCCCCCTCCCAGGCCTGCCTGCCACACAACCTCTGCCAAGTCACGGCTCCTGCTCTGCCACCACGTGCAGCTGCGATGATGCCCCTCTGCTGGGAGACGTGGCGAAGCTGTCCGTCACAGAGACCACGCAGATTGCAGCCATGAGAGAGCAGACAGGGAAGGCATGGGAACGCGTCCCGCCTGGCCCCGTGTCTTTAACATGTACCTGTAGGGACAACACAGCAGGAGTGCGCAGTTCTGCCGGTCTGTGAATGCTGCCCACCAGAGATTGCTCCGACCCCAAGGAAGGCCTCGATTTTCAGATAAATGATGTGTATGTAAAAGTGACCTTTTCGTTGTTCTCATCAGCCACACAGTCATTTTTCTTCTTTCCTGAGAAAACTGAGGTCACTTACTGGGTTTACGTTGGCATGGTGAGCTTGTTCAGCCGGGCACATGTTCTAGCAGTGTCTGGACTGGGTCTGGGGTCACGTTCCTTTCCATCCCGGTGTAGTTCCACACCCTGACCAGCATGCTGGAGGGCAGGGGGGAGGCTGAGGTGAGCCGAGGCCAGGCTGGCATCGCTCAGCAGGGTTCAGGGCCGGAGCTGCACTTCAAAGTGCTGCGAGGGCGTGACTGACAGTGCACCAGGGCTGCTCATGGCAGGTGGGGGACAGCAGGGGAAAACACGCGGCCCTAGGACATTTTTTCAGGTTTCTGTTTATCTTCCATCTGCGGCTCTCTGAGCAGCCTTCATTTCTGGACGTGGACGTCGGAGCACTGCTGACCAGTGCTGAGTCTCGGGGACGTCCTGCTGTGCTTTGATCTTCCCACATGACTGGGTTTCCTGGATCAGCGTGTTACTACGTGTGCGCACACATGTGCACATGTGAAGCTTCTGGCACGTCTCCCAGAATCGCTAGCTGTGGGGCAGAGCGTCTATCAATGCTTTCAGGGTACACTATTGACCGCGGGCCATGCTGGGCTCACAGCCAGACCCCATGTCTCTGCTGCACAAGATGGCTGCCCAGTTCATGGCTGGATGACCTAGGAGGCGCTTCCTGAGAGGCAGAGCCATTTTTCAGAAGCCTTGACAAAAGTTGTTTGGTAGCGGAACTTTGGGCAGTGCTTGGGGTTTGGATCTTGTCTCTTGCTCTTCAGGGTCTGTGGAGCCGTCTGTGTAACAGGACACTCTCCAATACTCAGAGAAGCAGCAAAGCTCAATACACTGAATAGCACAAGACTTCCCTGAGGGCCTTGCAGGTTTTCTGTCTAGCCCCCATCCTAGCCAAATTTGTAATTTGAACTCAGAGCTTAATGACTGTTCAAAGGTCATATTTTCATGTATAGTAGTATCAACATTATAAAAGCAAATGATTCAGAAAAAACCTTGATGCCAGTGTTTGATCTTCAAAATGGTATGGAGGATTAGTGACTAATAGAACAGAATTTAAAAATATGATTATCTTCAGGTAGACATCTTTTAAATCCACATGGCTACCAATTTCAGACTCATTTCAAGCTTCTAAACTATCCAAAGGGAAAAACAGCAACAACAAAATACCAGAACTTCATTCCCTCTCTTCCCCAAGTGCTGTGAGTAGGACTGTAAACAAGAGGTGAAGCAGAGGGTTCTATTTCCTTTCTGGATCTCCATTCTGCTCACTACTCTCCACACAGCAAAAATGTGTTGGCTACCCTTCTTAGAAGGCTGATCTGATTAGTCACAAAACACCTGAGTAGGAATTGAGTTCAAGTATAACTTTCCCCTTTCCCAGAGACATTGTTTTTATTTCAGAGAGGACATAGCGGGACCAGCAGTTGGCATAACGGCTATGTCACTGGATTCCCATGTAGTTGACTGTGGTTTGAGTCCTGGACCTGGTGGCTTAAACTCACGATGGGTGCATGTGCGTGCGTGCCCAAAGTCCCAAGAGGAGAACGGATTGTGGCGTGGCCATCCCCCCGGGTGGTGAGTTCTTGCTTTCTGTCTCTCTGTCTCTCTCTTTCTGGCAGGTGTGCATGCCCTATAGCAAAAACCTCTCGAATGAATAAATAAATAAATAAGTAAAAGAGGACATAGGCAGAAACACTCACAGCGAACTTTGAGACCACAGCACCTGTGAGAAGGAGTGGCTGAGCATGGAGCCTTCAGTAGTGCCAGGGTTTTTATTTCAGTAGTGAGACCCTTTCTCTGCCTCTGTTGGCATGAGGTGTGGCATGCTTTGTTAGCGGTTGAATCAATTGTTTTAATTATGCTTTATTTTATTTTATTCCTGAGAGATGCCTAGAGCAGGTCTTTAATCCAGGACAAAATGGAATTTAGTCTGAATTCCAAACATTCCAGTTATAATGGGAAAAGCACATGCCCTAGAATCGGCGAGAATGGGGGCGCTTCAAAGTGTGCCACTTACCAGCTGTGCAGCCTTGAGGATCAGTGTCAGATCCGACCCTGCCGTGTGCGGAGTGCGGGAAGGACACTCAGCTCAGGGGGTACTGCAGGCTAAGTGAGATGCAGGTGTGAAAGTCCCAGCACGGCTCGTGACACAGCTGGTGATGTAGTAGCAGGTCCCGGTCATGCGTGCTCTCAGGTGTCCATGGTCCCTCAAACCCGCCTCCCTAATGGCAGCTCTGTAATCTGAAAGCTCAGCTGAGATAGTTAAACATTCATTTCATGGTGTTCTGCTCACCCGTGCCGAGCTACAGCTGTGATGGAAACACGGCCGTGAGCCCTGCAGCGTCGGCTGTGGGGGGGCACGGTGACAGTCCTGGGGGGTGCCGCGTGTGTGTCCATCGTGTGTGTCCATCCTGTGCACGTGCCCCATCTGTAAATTCCCAGGAAGAAAGGGCTGAGTGTATCTCGTTCATTTACTCTAACACCTCAAATTCTTTCTTTCAGCTAAATAAATGATAAATAAATGTGTATAAATTACAGATTATAGGGAACCAGCAGTTAGCATAATGGCTATGTCACTGGACTCCCACGTAGTCGACCGCGGTTCATATCCCAGACCCGGTGGCTTAAAACCCACGCTGGGCGTGTGTGTGTGTGTGTGTGTGTGTGTGCCCAAGATCCCAAGAG
The DNA here is from genome assembly GCF_000334495.1 of Tupaia belangeri chinensis. NCBI lineage: Eukaryota > Metazoa > Chordata > Mammalia > Scandentia > Tupaiidae > Tupaia > Tupaia belangeri. Next base: position 160,315 of record NW_006159761.1, read on the forward strand.
GAGAATGGAGAAGGGATTGCGGCGTGGCCATCCCCTCTGGGGAGTGATTTCTCGCTTTCTGTCTGTCTGTCTGTCTGGCGAGCACACGCGCCCTATAGCGAAAAACCTCTCAAAAACAAGAAAAAATACAGATTATAAATGAAAGTGTAGTGTTCCCATGCACTCTGTATTCCTGTCACATGTAAGTGGGACCATAAGTTGTTATTAATACCCTATTAAAACTCATGTTTCAACCTCTATGAGAGAGAAACTTAATTAAAATTAGAACGTAAAGTGACATGGGTTTAAAGATAAGCCGAAGACAGGCTGCCGACTCAACAGTGTCACTTCGCGTTGTTCCCATGGTATTAACAGCAGCCTTGAACGTTGGGGTGTTCATATTTTGACCTGGGAAATCGTTCTTGGCCCATGCTCTCAGGGGAACTTGCTGTCACTTTGCCACAACTGTTCCAGAGTGCCTGGCTCTGTCTTGTCCCGCCGCCAGTGTCGCCTGGGAGGACCAAAGCAGGCTGTAGTTAGGACCAGGGCTCAGACTGGCGCAGGCAGGAGTGGGGCGAGCCGAAGCCTGGAGCCCAGCCGACGGCTAAGGGACCCACAGTATAACCTTGTCCTTTGGCTTTCCACCTTCACTTTGAAATCATGTTTGAACTTTCATCTCCAGCAATCATTTCTCTGGTATTATAATATTCAGACTTCGTGTTTATAAAGTATACTACAGTGATCTCATTGTTCCCCTGTTCCTACAAAAGCCCCTTAGAGCAGCACGGCAGATAGAAAACACTAAGATCCATCGAGCAGAGTTCTCCGCAGACCTCGCCTCAGTAGTCCAGGCTTTGGTTTAGGTTGTGCTCAGACTTCAAATCTTCCAAACCCTGTCTTCCTCACTAAGCAGTACTCATGGTTCCAGCTACCTTTTTGCCACACAGTGGACACTTGAGATTGCGGAAAGGCTCTGGTCTTGCAGAAGAACTTGCCTCCATGAATTCGACCTCAGGGGTGTTTTATCCATGCCACATCCTTCTCTCACTAGCAGTTGCCACGTTAGCCTGGTCCTTTACCATAGTGTGTGTTCACAGAAATCAGAACAAGGATCCACTTCTCAGACAGTGGCAGCAAGAGTTGCCTGTCTTCATTCAAACAGATATCAAATGTCCTGTGTGTACCTTATGCTACTTGGAACCTGGGCAATGAAAATCTAAATAGAGCACATGTCTTTTGTGTTTATTTATTTATTTATTTATTTTTTGAGAGTTTTTTTTTTTTTGCTATAAGGTGTGTGCACTCTCCAGAAAGACAAGAAAGACAGAGAGAGAGAAAGTGAGAAATCACCCCCTGGGGGGATGGCCACACCGCAATCCCTTCTCCTCCATTCTCCTCTCGAAATCTTGGGCACGCACATACAAGTGCCCGGCATGAGTTTAAGCCACAGGGTCTGGGACTCAAACTGCGGTCGACTACGGGGGAGTCCAGCAACATAGTCATTACGCTAACTGCTGATCCCAAGAACATGTTTTTTTCTGCAAGGAACTTGCCTAAACAGAAAGTGTAAAACAGTTGCTTTCATGGTGCAGATATCAATCTATCATCCAAATTACCACCTGGCCAGAGCTCCTAACCCAGAAGCCTGCAGGTTGAATTCAACCTACAAAAGTATTTGTAAAAATCAATATTTTGTGTTAGAAAACAATACATTAAATTCTGAATTTATGACTTTTCCTTTTTAAAAAAATGGAGAGATGTAACAACACAAGTCTTTCTTCCTCTTGATAATATTTGGATGGAGTTACTGATATTGCCATAGTGCCCAGCACTCCCTACTATATTCTCCCAATTGCAAAAATTTCTACAGAATGTCGTGGGAAGTTTCTAGGAGGTTGCTCACATTAATGTAACTTATTTTCCCTCTTCTTTCAACTTTAGTCTATTTTGCTTTCTGAGTTTCAAGACCACTCAAGCAGGTTGATATACTTTCATATGCTGGTGACGCCAAGCTCCATGGAATCCAAGTCAAAGTCTTATAGAGGGCGGCCAACAGGTAGAACAGATGTTAAGGCATCTGGACCCCACATGACTAATTGCACAGTTTGAGTCCCAGAGTTGGTTATTTTAAAAATGCACTGGGTGTGAGTGGGTGTGTGCCCAAAATCCTGAGGGGAGAATAGAAAACAAGATATTGTAGCATGGCCATCCTCCCTGAGAGATGATTTCTCACTTTCCTTCTTTCTTTATAGTTCTCTGTCTCAGGTGAGTGCATGCACCTTACAGCAAAAACAAAAACAAAAGACAAACAAACAGCAAAATACCTTATTGAGGGCTTCTCCTGGGTGATCTGGGAAAGCCTGGAGATCAGAGACTCCCAAGGTGCAGATGGAAAAATTTTAGATTCTGGAAAGAAAGTTCCTGGTTATAAAACAGCTTGGCTCCTTGGAAGAAGACTGACATTCATTCTTCGTCTTGTGACCTTCAAGAGGTAAGGCGATGTAAAGCAGGTTGAAGTCTCATTATCCCTGGAATTGACAGAAAGGAGGACTGTCACACAGTCCTTCAACAAGGACCAATCCCTTTTTTTGTAAAAGCCACTTCACCTTCCACCACTCCAAGGGCCTGTAGTTACTTGAGGTATTCCACTAATTAGACAATAACTCATGATGAAAATAATCAACTGAAGAAAAGCCCATCAGCTCACAAGAAGATAGGTTACCATACAACTGCTGAAGGAGATAGATGACTAAAGAAATTTATTTTTTAATTGAAGATTTATTTATTCCATAGTCATAAATGCGGACCCGAGCAAGTCAATAGCATCCATTAAATTTTTTTAACTCATCACTTCTTTAAGCAGAGTATGATTTGGGCACATTTCCACTCACAAGCTTCAAAAATACCTCTCTTTCTGTAGCTATCATGATTTCTTGAAAGATATAAATAAACTTTCCCAAAATGAGAAGTCTTACATTATTTTATGAAAAGATCTGAAATAAAGAAAATGTCAACTTTCCAAAATTTATTATTTAAAACTTAACATTATCTCAATTGTAATCCTTGCATGGGTTTTGGGGAAGTGGATGAAACAACTTTAAAGTCTACTACGAAGCAAGCATTTTTGAAAAGAGTGAGACAAATTGTGATAAAGATGCATAGTGAACAGAAACTTGGCTTACCCTCAGAATGTGCCATTAAACAACTCAAATGCAGTCAGGCAGAGGAAGAAGCAAACAGATCAGTAGAGAACCCCATAAAATAGTAATTAATGTGTATATGGAAAGAGGGAAAACAAGAGATGGTTTGATAAATAGTTGTGATACCTAATAAGTTGTTTTACTTGCTGTGAAGAATTGTTACACTTGATATATTGTGTAATGGCTAAGTTAGTAGTTTGCTGTGAAGAAAATGTTTGATTGTAACGCTGCTTGCTGAGAGCGTACCTGACTCCATTTTGCAGTACATTCAGCCCAGCATTAGTCATGTTCCCGGAAATTCGACATTTAGCCAACACCCTAGTGCTTATCGCTGAGAGCAGACTAGCATATGCTGACCCATAGCAGGAGGGACGTAAGCATGGTCTGTGCTTCACCTCCCCTCATGACTGGCAAAAATATCCCCACTTCGTTTTGACCCAAATCCCATAGACTTACATGTAAAATGTTACAAAGATACTCTGTTTTGTCAAGTCACTGTGAGCCTGTCAAAATTAGACATAAAAAGAGGAGCCTGAGCCTAGCTTATTGGCTCTGTCCTCCACTTGGGCCAGATCCCGGCTTGCTGCATCTGAGACCTCCCTTGCAGCCGGAGGCCCTGTCAGGTTCACGCACTGACTCCTCCTTGCCCAGATGGCCCTCCGCTCCACCGTCTTTCATGTTCCATTGTCGACCACTAGCCCCGACCTCCTTACTCTAGTGTCAGCAGGCGGACTTTTCCTCCTCATTCGCCCTCGGTCATCTTGTGGCCACCGCCACCATCACTCTCTAGGATCTTTGTGGAGCTCTTCTCCAGCTCACTGCCTGTGCCTTCTGACGCCCAGCAGGCTTGGCACTCTGCCTCCCTCTGGCCCTTGTGGACTGCACTCCCCGTCACCGTGCCAGCATAGGACGCTCTGTGCCTCTCGTCCCATCGTCCCATCGTGACTAGTAAGACCCCTTTTTCCAAGTGTGATTAAAGTAACTTGAAAGGCAAACCTGAGTCCTGTCCTCCTTCCATGGGATAGAGCACAGATTGGCTGTAACTGCTTGGGCAGCTGACAAAAGTAAATCGAACCTTTATCAAGTCGTGCTTAAACTCACCCTCTCTCTCGCTCCCCTTCCAAAAACTCCCCTTGCTGTTGCTCTGCAGGACAATAGTGCTCGCACAATAAGTACCCATTTGAAAAAAAAAAAACTCTAACACTATCATACAAAAATTAATTTCATATGGATTAAAACCTTAAATAAAAAGCAAGAAAATGTAATGTACAAGTGTAATTGAGGGCAGGAAAGACCCAGTTTTATAAATTATATTTTTAAAATTTTGCGATAAGGCTCATGCACTCACTGGAGAGAGACAGAGAGAGGAAGAGAGAGAGTGAGAGAGCATCTCTCCCTAAGGGAAGATCACTCCACAACCCCTTCTCCATTCCCCTCTCAGGACTTGGGGCATGCACACACATGCTCTGGCATGTTTTTCAAGTCACTGTGTCTGGGACTGGAACTGCACAGTCAGCCATGGCTGGGATTCAGCTATCATAACCACAACACCACTCAGCAGGCACTACAAAAGATTTTTTTTTAAGATTTTTTTTCATAGGGTATGTGCTCATTGGAGAGAGAGACAAGAGACAGAGACAGAGAGAAGGAAAATGAGAAATCATCCCTCAGGGGATGGCCACATCACAATCCCTTCTTTTCCATTCTCCTCTTGGGATTTTGGGCACACACACATGCACCCAGATTTTCAAGACTGGTCCAGAACTCAAACCAAAGCTGGCCATGGGAAGTCCAGCATCTTAACTACCATGTCATCGGCTGGCTATATAAAATAAAATTTTGACCACACAAACATTAAACTTTTGAATGCTAAAAAAATGTAATATTATATAATATTAAACATATCATATAATAAATAATATATCAAACAGCTTATGAAATTGAATTGGGAAATGTATTTACAACACAGAAGATTAACAGGTGTTTAGTATAACAAAAAGGTATTCCAAATTGACAGAAAGGGGACGTGAATCCCAA
>NW_006159761.1:165608-169486 GCF_000334495.1 Tupaia belangeri chinensis
TACACTTTTACTCCCCATTAGATTGACAACGTTAGAGAGGGTTGAAACAGGTGCTGGTGTTGGGCACATGGACACAGCTCTGCTATATACTGCTGGCGAAAATATGAATAGTTTCAACTCTGATGGACACTGATCTCACAAAACATTTAAATTAATGAAATATGTATACTATTAGTCAACAAATCTCACCCCTGGACATTTATCTGATGGGGAAAACCCATCGATTTTTTAAAAATGAATTTTCTATGAGCAGATATATGTAGTATAGATGTAGGTATAGGTATGTTGGGTTTTCCATGCGAAAGTATGTCATGACTTTGCCGACAGCCCGGTGTTTAGAAGTGTTGCTGATACTTCCCGAAATAATGTAAAATCATAGAGCAGAAGCATGGCAGTGAAGGAGTACGCCTCGGCACAACTGCACCGCGGGGCACTGAAGAGCATTAGAGGGGCCATTGGAAGCCTAGCAGCTGACTGGAGAGACTTTCAGTAGATGTTGCTGAGTAAGAAGAAAAGTGCACTATGATTCTACTCCCATAAAATACGTCATGACAAGATGCTCTATTTCTAAATGTATGGGTGTGTCATTTACATGGACGAGGGTGTGGCTGGACTAAAATGCATGGCCACGTCCTGAATTGTTAGCACAGAGTAGCTGTGCCATCAGGGTGGGATCACGTGACGAGTTCTGGCTAACGGACTGTGTGGAAATGACGGTGCCGTTATGAAATGGGATGGCGCGCCTCCTGCATCTCTATCTTCTCTTGCCCTGGCAAGCCTGGAGGCCACATTTTCTAAATGGCCAATGAGTTTGAGGAAGACTGCCAATCCACCTCAAAGTTTGCAGGAGAAAAACTAACTTTATTCTGTTAAGTCTGAGCTTTTGGCATTTTTCTCATGTGTGGCAGTCACATTAATTACCCCAATTTAGCGATGATTTTAAAATGAGGTGCTGATCAAATTAAAAACTGAAACGGTATGCCTTGTATCAGGGGGAAGCAGGCACTGAGAAACTTGACAGTCGGTAGGGCCAGTCGGCGGCGTGGAGGTGAAGATGGCTGGATCCCACATGGCTGATCGCTTCAGTTGAGCACCCGACCCCAGCTGCTTGAATACCAACTGGGCACAGGAGTGTGTGTTCCTCCTCCAGATCCTGAGATGAGAGTGGAGAAGAGTGGATTGTGGCATGGCTGTTACTCCTGAGGATCACTTCTTACTTTCCCTCTATCTCTGTCTCTCTCTGGTGAGTGCATGAACCCTATACAAAAAAAAAAAAAGGAAAGAAAGAAAATTGATGTTCTGGCAGTGGGGGAGTGGGGGTAAACAGTCATTCATGGTGACTTGGGCAATGGCACAGGTCATATGCACAGCAGGAACTTAGAAAAAACAACCATTAGAAGTGACTATTGGTTACTGCTCATGCTTTTCTCCAAATATTACAAGAAAGTAATGAACTCAGAATAGAATTTTGACTATTTTGCAAGCAGAAGCTAAGAGGAACAGAGAGAAAACAGAAATTTGACACCATGGTTGGGAAAACGAATTCCTTATCAACCTCAAAGAGTATGGAGTGGAGACAATCACAAAGATTTTAGAGAAAAATGCCCCATAAAACCTCCTTGTGGCAAAAGTGATCATATTTAGGTTTCTGAACTTCAAGCCTGAAACCTTAGAGTTAATGCTACTCAGTTGATAAGAACAAGTAAAGAGAAGAGGAAGCAAAGAAACAAATCTGAGAACTTTTCCTCAGAAATGCCTAGGGTGTGGTTACTGGCACATGGGACTGAGCAAATAGATAAGAAGCCTACGACATTTTTCAAGTATTAAGTCTACCAAGACTTTAAAGAACTATACTGTCAAAGAAACAATTAGATTAGAATGTTGTGAAATTTGACTGTTGAAGCTGAAGACTTCGACTTCCCATCCAAATGGATTAATTAGCATCCTACATAATACAACTAAGAAATCAGAGAATATATATGAGAAACTGCTTTATAAGGTATCAGACATTATTAAACAATGAAGAAAAATGATTCCCAAGAGGCAGGAGAGAAACAAGACAAGTCCCACAGTTGTCCTAACTCACAGTAGAGACATTTTCAACCAGGACTTACGTGATGGAATTCAGGTAGAGCATGGTAGACTCCCCGAGTCAAGGACATAGAGCTAGGAGTCTGAGGATTGTAAAATGGCTATTTTTTTAAAGTTAATTTATTTTTCCTTTCCATGAGAGAGAAACAGACAGACAGACAGACAGATGCAGACATCCCCAATGGGGTTTTTTTTTTTTTTTTTTGAGAAGTTTTTGCTATAGGGCACATGCGCTCACCAGACAGACACAGAGACAGAAAGCAAGAAATCACCCCCCCAGGGGGGATGGCCACGCCTCAATCCCTTCTCCTCCATTCTCCTCTTGGGATCTTGGGCACGCATGCACACGCGCCCAGCGTGAGTTTTAAGCCACCGGGTCCGGGACGCAAACCGCGGTCGACTACGTGGGAGTCCAGCGACATAGCCATTACGCTAACTGCTGGTCTCCCCCAATGGGGTCTTCATGCCGCCTTTCCCCACCTCTCTCAGCCAGCCAGGATGACAGGCATGCGTACATGCCTGACCTGCACAGGAGGTCTCCGAGTGCAACCTGGGAACCTTCCCATGTGGCCTCGACACGGTGGAGCATTGTGTTAGTGCTGTCCCACCACAGCTGGCCATAATGGCTAGATTTAGAAAGTCAGAGTGTCAAAAAGGAGAGGGATGTCCACAGAGGGAAATCTAGATATCTGCAGAGGGTCCTCCAAGTGTTCATCTGAATATTGATAAGTACATGTGTGTGACAAAATACTGACTACTGGGGAAAGCCCCACCTGAAAAGGTGAGAGGGAACAATCCCACCAGTCGGCATAGAACACCTCACAGTGCACGGATCTCTGCTCAGGGTACTCAGAAGGATTTTGTCTTAAGGTAAGAAAAAATCGGTCTCTGACTAAACAGTACTATATTCCAGCATAGAAAAGCTTAAAGGCAAGAATCAATGGATCAAACTATTTCTAAATAATTTAATAATGTACAGAATGAAGCTCAAGAATATTTATAGGAACACTTATTTATTGTCCCCCAAATTTATAATGTGTTCATTATTCTTATTAATGTGAAATTTATCCAATCCAAAAAAAAAATTAGAACAGCAACCCATATTATTGATAATATTGGGGGGTCTTCAAAAAGTTCATGAAAAAGCATTACAAAAAAAGTAGGGGTCAGCAGGTGGTGCAGAACTTAAGGCAGCTTAGTCCCACATGGCCAATGAGAGGTTCAAGTCTCAGACCCAGAAACTTAAAAAACACTCTTCGAAACAGTTAACAGACACAGAAATGGGCAACTATCTGTTAATAATAATGTGTATGGTAATATCTTTGACTGGACTAACATATAGTGAATTCATGCTGAGGAAATTCATTTTGTATGCTGTAAAGATACAGGGTGACTGAATGTTAAAAAAAGAAAGAAAAAAGAAAAAAAAAAAACCACTTTTAGCCTGTGTACATGCATGCCCCAAATTCTGAGAGGAGAATGGAGGAGAAGGGATTGCAGTGTGGTCATTTCCACCAGAGATGATTTCTCACTTTCTCTCTATTCTGATCTCTCTCTGTGTCTCTCTGTTGAGTACATGCACCCTACAGCAATCTAAAAGGAAAAAAAAAACTATGCACAAAAATTAACTCATACTTTAATTTCATTTCTCTATAACTTTTCGAAGTACACACCTGTGGCAAAAATATACATTTAATCAATACTAACTCGTAGATGACACAGATGATAGGATTAGTAGACAGTGACTTTAAAACAATTGTAGCTAATTTCAAATACTCAAAAAGCTA
>NW_006159761.1:169511-174009 GCF_000334495.1 Tupaia belangeri chinensis
AAAGACATGGAAGATATAAAGGGGAACCATATTGAACATCTATTGATGAAAATGATAATGTTCAAAATGAAGAATAAACTTGTCAGGGTTTATGACAAATTAAATATTGCAGAAGGAAAGATTAGCAGTGAACTTGAAGACAAAGCAATTTCAACTTTGATGAAAATTATAAACTCACAGATATGAAAAGCTAAAACCACAAAAAATAGGACAAGAACTACATCAATGATTCAAATAACAATTTTTTAAAATAGATTTTAGCCATAGGGCATGTGCACTTGCTAGAGAGACAGAGAGACAGAAAGTGAGAAATCACCCTCCCCCCAGGGGGATGACCATACTGAAATCCCTTCTCCTCCATTCTCCTCCTAAGATTTTGGGCACACACACACACACGTCCAGTGTGTATATATGTTTGTTAGTTTTGTCACCAGGCCTGGGTTTTAACTATGGTCAATCAAGTGGGACCTGGTTTTCTTAACCACTGTGCTATAGGCTGGCCCTCTTTTTTAAATTAAGAAAAAGAAAAAAAAAAAAAAAAAAAAAAAAAAAAAAAAAAAAAAAAAAAAAAAACAGCCAAAGGAGACACACTCTATACAGAGGAACAATGATAAGGATCATGGTGCATTTTCATCAAAAGTAGTGAAAGTGAGAAGACAGTGGAATGGTATCGTCAAAGTTCTAAAAGATGACAAAAAGTCAATCATAGCATTCTTTATTTAGTGAAAATGTCTTCCAAAACCAAAAGTGAAACAAAGACATTTTCAGGTAAACAAAATCTAAAAGAACTTATCACCATCAGATCTATACTATAAGAACTTATTTTGGGTAAAAATTTGGATCTCTATAAAGGAGTGAATAGCACCAGAAATGGTAACTATGTGAATAAATATAAAGACATATTTTGGAAAACAGACTTCTAGCTATGGCCAATTAAAGGATAGTGGCAAATCTTCTCTCAAAGAAAAAACCTTAAGCTGAACTAAATTGATTAAAACAATTATTTTGGTATCTGGAAGTCATTTAAAGGAAACAACAACCAGAGAAGTGTCTGTTCTTGCAAAAGCTAAAATTTAGCAAAAGATAAAGAGGATTTGTAGCATCCTGAACTGGGGCTTTTCCTAATCTCTTTCTCCAGTTTAGTCAGCATGAAGGGTCTACTAGTACTGTGCAAGCAATAGAAACTAGTTCTCTTTCTGCCCACCCAAAGGCATTGTTAGTATAAGTGATTTGGGGGGAGGTGGGAGAGACAGGAAGGCCCTGGCTAGGTTCTATTAGCCTCAGGTTGCAGTCATAACTGTTCCTGTCTAGCTGATGCTGCTCCCATGTGCTGCTGAAGACTGGAGAAAGGCCATATTAGTCAGCACTCCTTGTCATCCCTGAGACTATGTACATGCACTTAGCAGGCTAGAAAGAATCTGGTGGAAAGTAACACCTGGAACAGACTTGAAAATGGGTAAGCCATGACCAACAGGTGTCATAATGGTTATGTCACTGGACTCCCATATAGTCAACCACAGTTCAAGTCCTGGACCCGGTGGCTTAAAACTCACACTGAGCATGTGTACATGCATGCCCAAAATCCCAAGAAGAGAATGAAGGTGAAGGGATTGTAACATGGCACCACCCCTCGGGGGTGATTCCTCACTTTCTGTCTCTCTGTCTTTCCAGTGAGCACATGCACCATATAGCAAAAGTTTGTTTCTCTCCCTTTAAAAAAAAAAAGGACAAGCCTTGAGTATGCTCCTTTACCAACATGTATTATTCATTTACAAAGATCAGAAGTCTTGCTGGCTTGAGATATTTGTGCATGACTTGACTTCTGTCTAATCATTGGCTGGAGGTCCACAGTGCAGAAGAAACCACTAGAAATTCAGTCTTGAAAATCACAGTAGACACTAGAAACAACCGAAAAGACTAAACTACCCAGAGACATCCATGATCCCACACTGGAGAGGAGTCAGATTTCACACCTTGACTCTAGAAAATTTACTAAACAAAGACAAAAAGATCCAGAAGGAACAATAGCAATAATCACAGGAGGAAAATAAGAGAATTCTGAGTTCTACAATTATAAGACGTTAAAAGGAATGGGAAAAATAAAGGGCAATCACTAGAAACTTCCCCTATGTAGCTCCAGAATTTAGATTTAGCAGGCAAAAACTTTAAAGGACATATTATAAATATGTTCTGAAAACTAAAATAGACCATCTTTTAAGAATGAAAATAAAATATAGCAACAATGAATCAATAAAGTTCTCAATAAGGATGTAGAAATTATTTTATTTATAAAATATTTTTAAATAAAAATAAGAGTTGAGAGAAAGAGAGAGACAGACTTTCAATAGGATTTTACACTGTGGTACCTCCCCCAGTCTTCTGCAAGGGTCCTAGGCATGCACACCTGGCATATACAGGTCGACCAGGTGACTAAACACATGATGTTCCACATGGATCCAGCATCTTTTGAAAAGTATGTTACCACTGTGTCACCAAGACAGCCCTAGAAGTTTTTTCAAGGATTTGGAGTTAAAGAGTGTAATAAGTGAAATTTTAAAATCCACTGCAGAATTATAAAAGCAAAGCTGAGATTGAATAAGAAACAAGTCAGTAAATCAGAAGATTAATAGAATCCATCCAAGAGAACAGAAGAAAAAAATAATAAAAATGTTCAGTGTCGAAGATATGCAGGAAAACATCAAGCACAAGTGCTTTTCATTTACATTTAGAACTGAACTGCCACGTTTAATGCATTTAAACTTAGATTCTAACTCTAAGAAATAGAGGAAAGATTTAATTTTTTTATAATCAATTATTTAATTAGGTTCTTGGCAAAAAAAAAAATTAGAACACCAATTTGTGAGGATAAACTCCACTTTAAGAGCAAACACGGATCACAGGTAGCCCTGGAGCTGAAGAACAGTTTTACTTATTGGTAAAATGTGCGAGTCCACAGCCTTCTGATCAACCTTGTACTGCTCAAAAAAAAAGATTTAATTTTTTTATAATCAATTATTTAATTAGGTTCTTGGCAAAAAAAAAAATTAGAACACCAATTTGTGAGGATAAACTCCACTTTAAGAGCAAACACGGATCACAGGTAGCCCTGGAGCTGAAGAACAGTTTTACTTATTGGTAAAATGTGCGAGTCCACAGCCTTCTGATCAACCTTGTACTGCTCAAAAAAATCTTGTATTACTGGTAAAATGTGCGAGTCCACAACCTTCTGATCAACCTTGTACTGCTCAAAAAAATCTTGTATTTCTCCTCCTCTGTGTCGAAGATCTTACCTTCCCGGTGTCTGGGCTTCTGCAGTTTCTGTTTTCTTGAAGTAAGCATCGGTAAGTGCTTTGGGATTTTCACTTTGCTAATATCAATTTTTGTGGAGGTGGCGATGACAAATTTCTGATGTGTTCTACACAGTGGAACTTGATTGGAGAACATCGGTAAGTGCTTTGGGATTTTCACTTTGCTAATATCAATTTTTGTGGAGGTGGCGATGACAAATTTCTGATGTGTTCTACACAGTGGAACTTGATTGAGAACCAGTGGTCCAGTTACAAGTAGCAAGCCACTGCTCTGCTGCTTCAGGAAAACCACTCTCGCCTCTGTGGTGTCCAGTGAGGATGATCAGAATGGTCCCAGGAGTGATGCTGACTCACAGCCTTCTCACATGCTGAATGAAGGGTTTTTTGTCGTGGCTCAACAGCTTTCGAGGCACATCTTCAGTAGGATAATACCCAGGCATTTTGCACGGTTTAACCATCCAGGTACCACCATTCTCATCTCCACCAACTGGTTTTGTGACAGTTACAACAACCTTCTTTTTCTTTTTCTTTTCGATCCTGGATTTAGTGGCTGAGTATTTCTTCTTGTACATGGCTTTCCTGAATGCATGGCACTCCAGGAGTATCTGCTGATGCCCCAGACTAGGACGGGGTTTCAGCTGCAATGGGGCTTCCCCTTCTTGGGCTTTTGAGCCTTGGGGTCACCCTTTTTAACCTTGCCACTGGCTTCAGCCTTCTTGGCTTCAGGTTTCTTCTCCTTAGTATCCTGCTTCACAGCTTTTTCATCTGCCATCTTGTATAGTGGGAAAGAGACTTTTTTTTTTTCACGATTGAACATATTCAATAAAGACATGAAAAACATAAAAGAAATTAAATTTCTAAAGATGAAAATGACAACGCCCAAAATGAAAAATAAATAATTTAGGCTGCTTATCTCTCTCTTTCTCTCCATCTCTCTCTCTGCCTCTTGGCTCATCTCTTTATTATGTATTGCTTTTAAGATATTTGAGTAGAAGTCCTTGACACAGCTCATTTGAAATTGCTATGTCTTTGAGTGGCTACTAATATTTTCCTCTGCAATATTTAATCTATGGTAATTAAATTCTTATTTTTCTGGACTGGTCTTCGCTCTCCAGCAGAGTCCCAGTTCCATCTCCAGCCCTGTGGCCAGCAAGGGACTCTGAGGCAGGGCCACCCGGGGGCCCACCCCC
>NW_006159761.1:178033-186935 GCF_000334495.1 Tupaia belangeri chinensis
AAAAAAAAAAATTAGAACACCAATTTGTGAGGATAAACTCCACTTTAAGAGCAAACACGGATCACAGGTAGCCCTGGAGCTGAAGAACAGTTTTACTTATTGGTAAAATGTGCGAGTCCACAGCCTTCTGATCAACCTTGTACTGCTCAAAAAAATCTTGTATTTCTCCTCCTCTGTGTCGAAGATCTTACCTTCCCGGTGTCTGGGCTTCTGCAGTTTCTGTTTTCTTGAAGTAAGCATCGGTAAGTGCTTTGGGATTTTCACTTTGCTAATATCAATTTTTGTGGAGGTGGCGATGACAAATTTCTGATGTGTTCTACACAGTGGAACTTGATTGAGAACCAGTGGTCCAGTTACAAGTAGCAAGCCACTGCTCTGCTGCTTCAGGAAAACCACTCTCGCCTCTGTGGTGTCCAGTGAGGATGATCAGAATGGTCCCAGGAGGGATGCTGGCTCACAGCCTTCTCACATGCTGAATGAAAGGTTTTTGGTCGTGGCTCAACAGCTTTCGAGGCACATCTTCAGTAGGATAATACCCAGGCATTTTGCACGGTTTAACCATCCAGGTACCACCATTCTCATCTCCACCAACTGGTTTTGTGACAGTTACAACAACCTTCTTTTTCTTTTTCTTTTCGATCCTGGATTTAGTGGCCGAGTATTTCTTCTTGTACATGGCTTTCCTGAATGCATGGCACTCCAGGAGTATCTGCTGATGCCCCAGACTAGGACGGGGTTTCAGCTGCAATGGGGCTTCCCCTTCTTGGGCTTTTGAGCCTTGGGGTCACCCTTTTTAACCTTGCCACTGGCTTCAGCCTTCTTGGCTTCAGGTTTCTTCTCCTTAGTATCCTGCTTCACAGCTTTTCCACCTGCCATCGTGTTTTTTTTTTCACGATTGAACATATTCAATAAAGACATGAAAAACATAAAAGAAATTAAATTTCTAAAGATGAAAATGACAACGCCCAAAATGAAAAATAAATAATTTAGGCTGCTTATCTCTCTCTTTCTCTCCATCTCTCTCTCTGCCTCTTGGCTCATCTCTTTATTATGTATTGCTTTTAAGATATTTGAGTCTAAGTCCTTGATACAGCTCATTTGAAATTGCTATGTCTTTGAGTGGCTACTAATATTTTCCTCTGCAATATTTAATCTATGGTAATTAAATTCTTATTTTTCTGGACTGGTCTTCGCTCTCCAGCAGAGTCCCAGTTCCATCTCCAGCCCTGTGGCCAGCAAGGGACTCTGAGGCAGGGCCACCGGTGGCCCCAACCCCAGTTCCAGCTAGCCCTCTCCACCCCATAGTGCTCTCCTTCAGAAAGGTAGGCAGTTTTTCTTTTTATTTTTTTCTTTCTTTCTTTCTTTTTTTTTTTGCTCTTCTTTCTTTTGTAATTTCCTGCTTCTCCTTGCTTTACAGACTGGCCTCCACCCACCAGCAGAGCCCCAGTTCCATCTCCAGCCCCATGGGGAAATCTTCATTCTCCTTCATATCTTCTTCCCTCTGATATTGTCCTCTCCTCCTCATCCTCCACCCTCCTGGACAGACTAGACAGGTCTAGAATCACAGTTCTGAAATACTCTAGTATTGTAAGGTTCACTGGGATCCTTGCTTTTACTGAACCACCTGCGAAAATGGAAATATTGCTCTTCAGACACCTGAATAGAATACTCCTCCTGAGACCACATTGCTAAACACAACAGAAGAGAGACTTTGGCACACATCACTCCATAGCAAAAGGGAAACACACTTGTTCCTAGTCGAAGAAAAATTCTCCTAAAAAGTATTTGAAAGCAAATACATCTCCCAATGGCTAGAAGTAGAAAAAGAGCTTCAGGTCTGAATAAACCAGGAAATATGCCTCTATCAAAAGAACTCAATAACTCCCCTCCATCTCTTGAAATAAACAGAGTAAGTTGCTAAAATGTCAGAGAAAGAATTTAGAACATACATGGTGACAAAATTCTATGAGTTGAAACAGAAAAGAGACAATGAACTACAGGAGATTAGGAAGTCCTTCCACGATATGAAAGAAGAAATGGACACTCTAGGAAAGAATCAGATGGAACTATTAGAGATGAAGTCTATAATACAGAAAATCAAAAACTCTCTTGAAAGTATTAAAAGTCAATTATCATGGTGACAAAATTCTGTGAGTTGGAATACAAGAGACAAAGAACTACAGGAGATTAGGAAGTTTTTCCACATTATGAAAGAAGAAATGGACACTCTAAGAAAGAATCAGATGGAATGATTAGAGATGAATTATGTAGTACAGGAAATTAAAAACTCTCTAGAAAGTATTAAAAGTCAATTAGACCAGGATGAATATCACATTTCTAACATAGAAGATAAATCATCCGACCTAGAAAAAAAAATCAATAAGATATGGAGAAAATAACAAAAAACATGAGAATAATAGATGAAAAATACTAGATTCCATTAAATGTCCAAACATTTAAATAATTAGTATCCCAGAAGGTGTAGAAACTAGCAAAAGCATGGAAAATCCATTCCATCAAATCTTGGAAGAAAATTTACCAGGTCTGGAGAGGTACTCAAATATCCAGACGCCAAATTTGCAAAGGACCACAAATAGAATTAACCCAAGAATATCTTCTCCAAAGCACATCTTAGCCAGACTGGCAGAGCTCACAGATAAAGACAAGAGACTAAAACTGGTAAGAGAGTAGCAACAAGTGACTTAAAGGTCATCCCATCAGACTAAAACTGGACCTCTCAATGGATACAATGCAAGCAAGGAAAAAATGGGAAGACTGTATTGAAAGAGTTAAGAGAGAAACAATTTCAACCAAGATTATTATATCCAGAAAAACTATCTTTCATATGGGAAAAAAGGTTAAAATCTTCTCAGACAAACAAAACTTGAAAGAATTTGCCAGCACCAGACCAGCTTTTCAAGAAATTCTGAAGAGAATACTATTCCAGGAAAACTGAATAATGAACAGGCAGAAATAAAGGAATAAATGGCAACCAAGACAATGGTCAACTTAAACATCAGGAAAAATCTGGTAATATTGATAATAACATTGAATGTTAATGGATTATATTCTCCACTCACAAGACACAGGCTGGCTGAATAGATAACAAAACAGAAACCCTCTACCTGCTGTTTACAGGAAACCCATCTCATGGATAAAGACATACATAGACTAAAAGTGAAGGGCTGGGAAAATGTTTTCCATGCAAACAGGAAACATGAAAGAGCTGGAGTTGTGATACTCATTTCTGACAAAATAGCCTTTAAAACAAAAACTGTTCAAAGAGACAAAGAAGGGCACTATATTGCAGTAAAAGAGTCAATCTATTAAGAAGATATAATGGTTATAAATATGTAAGCATCCAATACAGGAGCACCCAAATACATGAAGGAAAGACTGTTAGATCTAAAAGGAGAGCTAGACTGCAACACACTAATTGTTGGAGACCTCAGCAATCCACTATTCCCTCTGGACAGATCATCTAGACAAAAAACTGAAGAATGAACAGCCAGAAATAAAGGAATAAATGGCAACCAAGATCTTCAGTATGGTCTAATCGACTTTTAATACTTTCAAGAGAGTTTTTGATTTTCTGTATTATGGGCTTCATCTTTAATAGTTCCATCTGATTCTTTCCCAGAGTGTCCATTTCTTCTTTCACATTATGGAGAGATAAAGGATCGAATTGATACCATAAACCAAATGGACTTAACAAATATCTCTAGAACTTTCCACCCAAAAACCACAAGATACACTTTTTTTCTCACCCCCATATGGAACCTTTTTGAAGATTGACCACATGATAGGGCACAAGGCAAGCCTCTACAGATTCAAAAGCATTGAAACTATATCCACCAACTTCTCTGACCATGATGGAATTAAACTTGATTTTAATTTCAAGAGAAATCCTCAAAAATACTCAAATACACAGAAAATAAATAACCTATTATTGAATAACTTCACAACTGCTAAAGAAATAAAGACTGAAATCAAAAGATTTGTGGAAGCCAATGACAATGAGGACATGAGTTTCCATAATCTTTGGGACACTGCTAAAGCAGTCATAAGAGGGAAGTTCATAGCAATTAGTGCACATAAGAGGATCCATAAGAAGGCAAATGGATCACCTAACATCATGCCTCACAGAATTGGAAAAGCAACAGAAAAAAAAATCTCCAGGAGAAAAGAAATAATAAAGATACAATTAGAAATAAATGAAATAGAAAATAAATGAACTATAGAGAAAATAAATGAAAGTAAAAGCTGGTTCTGTGAAAAGATAAAGAAAATCGATACACCACTAGCAAGACTTATTAAGAAGAGAGAAAGGAACAGATAAGTCAAAAATCAGGTAAATCAAATCTGCAATGAAGCAGGCAATATAACAGACATCGTAGAGATACAAAACATCATTAGAGGATATTATGAACAACTATATGCCAAGAGTCAAGACAATTTCAATGAGATGGATAAATTCCTGAACACATTTAATTTACCAAGATTGAGCCTCCTGGCTCAATCTTTTCTATAGAAAGTCTGAATAGGCCCATAACAAGCCAGGAGATTGACTCAGTAATAAATAACCTCCCAGCAACGAAAAGTCCTGGCCCTGAGGGGTTCAACTCTGAATTCTACAAAACTTTCAAATAAGAGTTAACTCCCATTATGCTCAAGTTATTTCTAAAGATCCAAAAGGATGACTCTGTCCCTAATTCATTCTATGAAGCCTTCATCACACTTATCCTTAAAACAGATAAGGACAGGACAAGGAAGGAAAACCATAGACCAATATCTCTAATGAGTATTGATGCAAAGATTCTCAACAAGATACTAGCAAATCATATCCAACAACTTATAAAAAAGATTATACATCACAATCAGGTAGGCTTTATTTCAGGAATGCAAGGTTGGTTCAGCATATGCAAAACTATAAATGTAATACACCATAGTAACAGGAAGAAAGATGAAAATCAATGATCATATCAATTGATCCATAAAAAGCATTTGATAAGATACAAGATCCCTTCATGATCAAGACTGTCAGCAATATCAGCATAGAAGGATCATTTCTCAACACAATAAAAGCTATCTATGAAAAACCATAGTGAGCATCTTCCTGAATGAAGAAAAAATGAAAACTTTTCCACTAAAATCTGGCACAAGACAAGGATGTCCACTTTCTCCACTCCTTTTCAATATAGTATTGGAAGTCCTTGACAATGCAATCAGAAAAGAGGAAAAAATAGGCATTCAAATAGGAAAAGAAGAGGTGAAACTCTATTTGCAGATGACATGATTGTATACATAGAAAACCCAATGGTATCCATGAAAATATTTCTAAAAGAAATGAATACAGTAAAGTTGCAGGATATAAAATCAACACACACAGAAATCTATAGCATTTCTGTATATGAACAGCAGGCAGACTGAGATAGAACTGAAAAAAGTAATCCATTTACTATTGCCACAAAAAAGTATAAGATACTTAGGAATAAATCTAACCAAAGAAATTAAAGTCCTCCACAAGAAAAATTACAAGAAGCTAAAAAATGAAGTTGAAAATGAAACAAAACCTGGAAGGATGTCTCGTTTTCCTGGATTGGAAGAATTAATATAATCAAAGTGGCAATTCTACCCAAATTAATCTACATATTTAATGCAATATCAATCAAAGTACCAGACACGTTCTTCACAAATCTAGAAAAGATAATCATAAAATTTGTCTGGAATCATAGAAGACCTTGTATTGCCAAAGCACTCCTGCATCTTATTCCCAGACCCAAAAATATACTACAAACCTGTGGTAATCAAAACAGCATGGTACTGGCACAGAAACAGACAGGTGGACTAGTGGAACAAAATAGAGTCCCCAGAAATAAATTCCCAAACATACAGTCAATTGAGTTTTTTTTTTTTTTGAGAGGTTTTTGCTATAGGGTGTGTGCACTCTCCAGAAAGACAGAGAGAGAGAAAGACAGAGATAGAAATCTAGAAATCACCCCCCGGGTTAATGATCATGCTGAAATCCCATATCCTTCTAGAAATCACCCCCTGGGTTAATGATCATGCTGAAATCCCATATCCTCCATTCTCCTCTCGGGATCTTGGGCATGCACTCACACACACCCAGCATGAGTTTAAGTCACCAAGTCTGGCACTCAAACCGCATTTGACTACATGGGAGTCCAGTGGCATAGCCATTATGCCAGCTGCTGGTCCCCAGTCAATTGATCTTTGACAAAGGGTACCACCCAATCCAGTGGAAAAAGGGAAACCTCTTCAGCAAATTGTGCTGGAAAAACTGTATATACACTTGCAGAAAGATGAATCTGAACCCCTACCTCTCACCATTCATAAAAATCAACTCAAGGTGGATCAAAGATTTAAATCTAAGACCTCAAACTGTAAAATTGCTCCAGGAAAATTCTGGGAGACATTGGGGTAGACAAAGACTTCTTAAATAAGACCCTCAAAGCACTGTCAACGATCCCCAAAGTAGACAAGTAAGATTACATCAGACTAAGAAGTTTTTGCATGGCAAAAGACACAGTGATTAGTGTGAATTGACAGTCCTTAGAATGGGAAAAGATTTTTGTAAACTCTGCATCAGATAAGGGATTGATAAACAAAATACACAAGGAACTTAAGTAGCTGTTTGAAAAAGAGATGATCAATCCTATTAAAAGATGGGAGAATGAATTGAAAAAATAGCTTTCTAAGAATGACATATGAGTAGCCAAAAGACATACGAAAAAATGCTCAACATCCCTCATTGTAAAGAAAATGCAGATCAAAATAATGAGATACCACCTAACCCCAGTCAGAGTGACTAAGATAAAAAAAAAATGGTAAGTGCTGGTGGGGGTGTGGTGAAAGGGGAACTCTCTTACACTGCTGTTGAGAATGTAAATTGGTTCAGCCACTGTGGAGACCAATTTGGAGATTCCTCAAAGATCCACAGACAGAACTACCATATGATCTAGTAATCCCTCTTTTTGGTATCTAGCCAAAAGACAGAATAATTCTTAATTGGAAAAGTGCTGCCCATTGATATTTGTTGTGGCATTATTCACAATCGCCAAGACATGGAACCAACCCAAATGCCCAAGAACAGATGAATGGATCAAAAACCTGTGGCACATATACTCTATGGAGTACTACTCAGCTATAAAAAAACAAGAGTCTGGCTTTTGACAGAAAATGGATGACAGAAGATTTGCTGCTGAGTGAAGGAAGCCAGGCTATGAAGGAGAGACATTGTATGTCCTCACTTAATATATACCAAATGTTTGCACTCTATGACTGAAACTGAATGACTAAAGGATATAGAAACACTGTCAATGGCTATGAATATAAGATATAGTGTGGGAAGAGGGTAGGTGAAAGAGTAGAGTCTGAGGAAGGACATTTAGAAGAAAAATTGAGAGGCAAAGTATTAATGGGACAAAGAAAGGCGGTATTATCTGTTGAAGAGAATTTTATAGTATTATCAACTGGACTAGGGAGAAATGTACACATGTTGGAATATTCACTTCGTAAGCTAAATAATGTGATTGAATGGATAAAAGAACTTGAAATAAAATAAATTTTAAAAAATAAATAATAAAAAAGGAGAATGTTAAAAAAATTCTTATTTTTCTCTTTAGAATGAAACAAGAAAAAGAAATAAAAGACATACAGATTTTAAAAGGAAGAAATAAAATGATTATTTTTGACAATATGTAGATTACTATGAAATATACAAAATTATTTGTATCACTAGAACTAGGACTAAATTCACTGGAACTATTAAGTGATTATAGAAAATTGGGATAATATATGATTAATATACAAATTCAATTGAATTTCTATGTGTTAGCAATAAGCTATTAAGCAGTTTTAAAAGGTTTTAAATAGCATCAAAGATACATGGCACTTAAGATAAATTTGAAAAAAGGCATGTACAATTGAAACTATAAAACAGAGTTGGGACCAGCAGTTAGCATAATGGCTATGTCACTGGACTCCCATGTAGTCGACCGTGGTTCAAGTCCCGGACCCGGTGGCTTAAACTCACGCCTGGCACGTGTGCGTGCATGCCCAAGATCCCGAGAGGAGAATGGAGGAGAAGGGATTGCGGCGTGGTCATCCCCCCTGGGGGCCGATTTCTTGCTTTCTGTCTCTCTGTCTCTCGCTGTCTGTCTGGCGAGCGCACGCACCCTGTAGCAAAAACCTCTCCAAAATAAAAAGAAAAACAAAACAAACAAACAAAAAACATATTTGAGAAAAATTAAGATTCAAAAAGAGATATACCGTGTTTGTGGGTCAAAGGACTCAATGTTGTTAATATATGAGTTCTCCCCAAATTGATCTAGAGAATCAATGCACTCACAATCAAAATTACCTTTGACAGTTTTGACAGTTTTTTTTTTTTTGATCAGTTATTTAATTAGGTTCTTGGCAAAAAAATCTAGACACCAATTTGTGAGGATAGACTCCATTTGTAAGGGCAAACACGGATCACAAAACACGGATCGCAGGTAGCCCTGGAGCTGAGGAACAGCTTTGATTTTTGGCAAAATTTGCTAATCCACAGCTTTCTGATCAATCTTGTGCTGCTCTGAAATCTCGTATTTCTCCTTCTCTATGTCGAAGATCTCACCTTCCTGGTGTCTGGGCTTCCGCAGTTTCTTTTTCTTGAAGTAAGCATCGGTAAGGTGCTTTGGGATTTTCACTTTGCTAATATCAATTTTCGTGGAGGTGGCAATGACAAATTTCTGGTTGTTCTACGCAGTGGAACTCGATTGAGAATCAGTGGTCCAGTTACAAGTAGCAAGCCACTGCTCAGCTGCTGCAGGAAAACCACTCTCTTGCCTCTGTGGCGTCCAGTGAGGATGATCAGAATGGTCCCAGGAGTGATGCT
>NW_006159761.1:187059-210947 GCF_000334495.1 Tupaia belangeri chinensis
ACTAGGACAGGGTTTCGGCTGCAATGGGGCTTCCCCTTCTTGGGCTTTTTAGCCTTGGGGTCATCCTTTTTAACCTTGCCACTGGCATCAGCCTTCTTGGCTTCAGGTTTCTTCTCCTTAGTATCCTGCTTTGCAGCTTTATCGCCTGCCATCGTGTATAGTGGGAAAGAGCCCTTTGACAGTTTTTGAAAACAATGAACATTTAAAAACTTATACATGAATACAAAGACAAAACAATTATGAAAAAGAACAAAGTTGGAAGACATATTTCCCAATTTCTGTACTTGTTCTCTGCAGTAACCAAGACAGTGTGGTTTTTGCATAAAGTAAAATAAATAGATCAATGTGCAGAAGAGTCCTAGAGACACCTCCAGACTTGGTGGAGATATTACTCCACATCCTGGTCTCTGCACTGGAGGTAGACTTTAGTTTGTCTCTTTTGAGAAGACATTGACTAAGTGGAAAGAGGAAGAAAAGAACATTTGTCACAATGACAGTTAGGACTCAATAAATATCCCATGGGCTGCCTTTAATTTCTCAGCTTATTTTCAGTGTTATTGGGGCTATGTGGCCAGTTCTGCTAATGGTTTGTGAACAGAATTTGTGGGGTTACTTTTAGGCCAAAATATTAAAAACTCTTTTCTCCTGTTACAGTAATCTAGAGATCATGTGTTCCAGATGGTGAAGCTACACATTGGAGGAGGGCCACCTTATCGTCATCAGATTTGAAATAAATGACAAATTTTTATTATGTTAAGTCATCAGGATTTCTTTCTTTTTTTTCTTTTTTTTTTTTTTTTGGAGAGATTTTCACTGTAAGGCGCGTGCGCTCGCCAGACAGACAGAGAGAGACATAGAGACAGAAAGCGAGAAATCACCCTCCAGGGGGGATGGTCACGCCGCAATCCCTTCTCCTCCATTCTCCTCTTGGGATCTTGGGCATGCACGCACACGCGCCCAGCGTGAGTTTTAAGCCACCGGGTCCGGGACACGAACTGCGGTCGACTACGTGGGAGTCCAGCGACATAGCCATTACGCTAACTGCTGGTTCCCAGTCATCAGGATTTCAATGATGGATACTTACTTAGATTATCAAGGCAGGGAAGAAAATTAAGAAGAAAGTGGAAGGAAATGCCAAGGACAAAAAAAACAAATAAATACACAAGTCAACCACTTTAAAAACATGTGATAAGATCAACTTATTTATTTTATTTATAAATATTTTATATGAATTAAATTTTATTTTAAAGTAATAGGCTATAGAAATACTATAGGCAAAAAAAAACCCTGATGCTTTTACACAGCATAACTGCTTGTCACTGTACATGCATAGTAAATATGACATTGCTTATTATATTGAATATATTATATAATTTCAACTTTATAACATATCTGAACAATTGAGAAAGAAAATTCCTAAATCAGTATCCCTATTAAAGCAACTTCAAAAACTTCTGTGCATTCAGGTGACCAGCAGTTGGCGTAATGGCTATGTCACTGGACTCCCATGTAGTTGACTGCTGTTCAAGTCCTGGACCAGTGGCTTAAACTCACGCCAGGCACGTGTGCATGCATGCTCAAGATCCTAAGAGGAGAATGGAGGAAAAGGGATTGCGGTGTGGCCATCCCCCCTTGGGGGTGATGTTTTGCTTTCTGTCTCTCTGTCTCTTTCTGGTGAGCGCACGGGTCCTCTAGCAAAAACCTCTCCAAAAGAAAATTTTTTTTTTCTATGCATTCAGGACCAACAGGTAGTGTGGTGGTTAAGGCGCTGGACTCCCACATGGCTGACACGATTCAAGTCCTGGGGCTGGCAACTTGAAAATCATACTGGACACATGCGCATTCATGCCCAAAATCCCAAGAGAAGAATGGAAGAGAAGGGACTGCACTGTGACCATCCCCACTGGCAGAGTGATTTCTCACTTTCCCTCTCTCTGTCTCTCTCCAGTGAGCACACTTGCTCTATGGCAAAAACCTAAAAACAATTTTAAAATTTTCTGTGCATTTTTTTCCATTCTCTGTCCATCTGCATATACACTCCACCAACAGCAGTAATAGTACCAAAACACTCATAATGATTCAGTCACTTCATAGTATTTAGCACTTTTAATAATCGTTATATTTCAGACTGTGTATGCGTTATCATTTACTTATTTATTTTCTTGATTTGGGATGTTTCGAGATTTTGCTATTGTAATTATCCTCTTCCATGTAACTTACTCCTTATTCATTTTTTCTTATGGTAGTTTCCAAGAACTTCATTTACTGGGTCGCTTTACATCTGAACTTCCTGCCCTTGCCCCACACTTTACCCTCATCTCTGGATCGGATGCATATGGGCTGACCACTGCTCTGGCCCTCCCAGGCTTTCAGTTTCCCTGCCCGGGCCCTCCCAGGCTTTCTGTTTCCCTGCTTCATTTTCTACCACATTCCCAGTGTTCTGACACAGTTTCCTGTCTTAGAGCCTCTCTCTGAAGTCATAAAATAAGCTTATAGGAAAAAAAAGCAACATTTTCTTTAAGAAAACATACTGCATACATCAACTATAATATTTAGAATTTAAAAGTTGGGAAAAAATTACTCAGAGAAAAGAAAGGGGAAGAACAAGAATTATCAAGTGGAAAATAAGGTAGTTTACCCAGTACATCTTCCTGGAGGAAATGACTTGAAGCTGTGTCTTTTATAGATCCTGTACCTAAACGTTGAACAAAGTAAGACAAGCACCCGGATGTACTGTACACCAGTTCATTGCCTGAGATTTTCTTTCCTTTAAGAGCTCTGTCTGGAATTCTGCAAAGTCGATCAGGAGATGGCGACTGAGGAGTAAGTGGGAACTCACAACGGCAGTGCCACAGGTCAGACTACCGGGGGTCAGACTCCTGGTGCTGCCACCCATCCACAGGCCGTGGGAACCTGGGCAGTCTCCTAAGTTCTCTGAGCCCTGGTTTCTTCATCTCTAAAGAAGGACTAACTGCCTGTGCTTCATCAGGTTGTAGCAAGAGGCAAGGCGTTTCCACCTGTGGAGTGCTGGCGCACTCCTTCCACTGCGATCACGGTCTTCTCTCGAACCTGCGCCCTGTGAGAGGTGGGCCGTGTCAGCCTTCCATGTCTCATAGCCTTTCTCCAGAACGCTGTTTGCAAACACGTTCTAACTATAGCATGTAGCTGCAGCCAACAAGCTTAAACATGCCTGTTGAACGCCAGTGACTCTCAGATCTATCTTCATTATGAGGAATTGCTGAATGAACTAAATTAGGTGGAGACTAAAATAAACAAAGAGTAACTTCCCAGTTCATTGCAGGCACTAACGAAGCCACAGCTGCCACAAACAGTGTCTCTGAGGGACACTCAGCGTTCGCTTAGTGACCACATGAAAAAGATAAGCAAGTAGGAGGGCCATGTCTAGCCTCTAATTGTTGAATCTGTGGCTATTTTGTATTTCTTTGTTTGAATGAAGGGGAGAAAAACGCACCAATTTTTCTAACGGTTTGTAAAAAATAAAATGAAATGGTTTCAAGAATAACTGTCACTAGTCTCTGCCAAATCATCAGATGCCAATGCAGTCGTCAGCCACTCACTTCGGGCCCTTGGGTCGCCATACTTGGGATCTGGCGAGGCTCCCATGGGAGTGATGCAGGCTGCAGAACATGGATGCACTAGGGACCCATCCTTGTGGAGATGGGGATGCCAAGGCTCTGAGGGGGCTCTGGAGTGGCCCGGCTTCCCAGTCACTGAGATGGGGACCTGGCCTGGGCAGGCAGTCGAGTGGGAAATGTGCTCACTCTCACCCCATCTCTGCTGCAGTCATCCTGATGGCTTCGGGGGCCAGGCATGCCCCACTTCCATCCTGTGACCCAGGAGACCAAGATGGCAACATCCCACACCAGTGGGACAGCCGGACCTCCAGAGGGCGTCCTGCTCTGGCCCAGGGTCAGAACTACACTGCTGATTTATTTTCAGACTTTGCAGGTGGGAATAGAAGTCAAAGCACTTTGTATGTCCAAATGCTAAGCTGGATTTGACACACATGCACAGCATAGTTGGTGTGGGGCCCAGGGAAGCCCAAGGCTTAGGTTTTCAGGTTCCCAACATCTTCTGGGCCTCTTCTGCGAGTGCCACCGTGCCTTACCCTGCCACAGGACTCCCCAGGAGGGTTGTGTATACCATGGATTTTGTCTCCCTGCAGGACTGGCAGCCCTGGGAAAGCAGACAGCAAAGGCGAGGCCAGCTCCAAGCGGGTTTCTCCTGGGCCGTGTGGATGAAATGCTGCCGACTTTTACCTACATCCAGTGGATCCGTAACTATCCAAGGCTTCCAGCCAACTCCCGTTGGGTGCGGATGAAATGCTGCCGACTTTTACCTACATCTAGTGGATCCGAAACTATCCAAGGCTTCCAGCCAACTCCCGTTGCTTTCAGAAGCCAGGTGAGTGCTTCCCTGGGAGCACTTTAGGAAAGTACTGTTTTCCGAGCTGCGAGCTGCTTGTCCCTAACCCGCTAACCTATGCTACCGCCCTCCCCCTTCAGCCCTGAAAGCTGTATCAGTGGGACGCCCGCCCCGTTTTAGGCAAAGAGGACAAACGCCAACGGGTTTGCTGTTTTCGTTTTCCCGGTTTCCACTGTTCCGTGTGGGCATCTGTCTTCATCCTGCCCCGGTCCATCCATCTGCCAAGGGCCCCTCTGGGACAGACAAAGACTCTTGGGGCTTTCTGGGCCCTCCCTTGGTTACTTGTTCTCATTTTCCCTGAGGTTAGACTGATGTTGGACTTTCCAGAGAAGAGGCAGGAGTCTGGAGAGGCCTGCAGTTTCAGCAGGTTTATGACCAGGCAGCTAATAAAATGCATCCAGGGGTCACCCAGGAAACTTTAATCAGCACCAGGGGTCACTGGATAGCACTTCTAGACTGGAGAGCAAGAAATGAGGAACAGAGATTCACAGAGGAAGCCGAGGTGGGGGAGGGGCAGGAAAAAAGGTTCTCCAGTTATTAGAAGTAACTGTAAAAAACATCAATGTATTTTGCAATCAGAAATAGAGGGGGAAAAAAGCCATAATTGCCCAGCGGAAACTAGAGATCTGCTGCAGATTTAAAGGAGAAATTTATCCAGAGTGAACTTTTTCCCTTGTGCAGTTTTGCATGAAAGTTTGGCCTTATAACTGGTCTTGGGATGGATATCAGATATCTCACCCTGAAGGGAGAAACGTCCCAGCAAATCCTTCTCCCCTGGAAGAAAAAAAGAGAACAAGGTCTGCACCCAGTAATCAGGGCCTCCCCAGACAAATTGGCACCGCTCGTTTTTGCTCTGCAGCCTCCCTTTTATTTTCTGCGAGAAATGAGTCTGCAGATTTCAGTCACAATTCACGAATATTTGGTAGGATTATGTTGCAAGGAACTGGAGGTGGGGGGCGAACCAGAAGAAGGTAATTTCTAAAAGCTCTGCCTTCACTCATGCAAACAAAGTTTATGCTGCTCAATAAATCTCCTGTTTCGTAAGTGGCCATTAAAATAACAGATCATTTGATTAAAATTCTGTTTTCTTTTCACGATGGTCATTTAGAGTTTTGGGGGCCTCCAAATGTGGCCTAGGCCATGATGTCATTAGCATTGTATTCATGCACTCCAAAGGTTAAAAGCTCTTGCTTTTTATAGGACTTTTAAAAGCAAACATTTGATTGTCTCTTGCACAAACTGAGCCTGAACCCATTAAAATGTGACAACAACTTCAGAACTGACCCTGTTTAAGGGGAAAAAATTGACAAAGGATTTGCCACATTTTTAATTGCTTTGAATGAAATGGAAACTGAACTGGGGCCAATATTTGGGAATGGAAAGAATTAAATCCAGTCCAACATCTTTCGATACAATAATGATATTTTTTAAATTAGGGTTTTTCCCTTTTAGAGGTGAATGATTATGGCACAGAAATAGTTTATAGTTTGAAAAGTTTATGTTTCCCCCTCTGCTACAGTCACAGGGCAGTCCGTTTGTCATTAAACATAAGATGGAAACATTTTTAAAAATATACGTTTCAGGTGTGCGGCCTTAACGGCAAGCGCTCTGGGCACGGCCGCCGCGGGTCTCGCTGCTGTTTTCTCTGAGTGGGGCACCGAGTGGGGCTGTGGAGGTTTGGAATGTTATCAGACTTGTCGAACTGAAGCTTTGACATTACTTTTAAATGAGGCAGTTTGGCGAATTCTAACAAGTCCACAATAAAACAGTAGAACCAGGGCCCCTGGAGAGCGTGCGGCCATTTCTTGCTGCTTTCCATTTTGCCTCATTCCATCGTGTGTGTTCTCTAGGCTGGATCACCCCATTCTACTGAATGGTCCTTTGCACACAAAGAACAGAAACTTCCCTCCCATCTCCCGATGCACACTCCACGCCAGACTGGGGGAGCTCCTCGCTGATGATTTACTGCTCTTGCAGCACAGACCCTGCCGCTCGCTCGCCACTTGCTTGTATTACTTTATTCGTTAATTCTCAGCGACTAACCACCTTCCTCAACCTAGTCCGTGGTGTTTCCTCAGGGCCCATTGACTCTCTTTTTTTATCCTTCGCAAATGCACTACTGAAAACAGGTTCTGAGCCTTTCTTTTTTAATTGCTCCTGTGTTCTGAGGCTCAGGGGCAGGGGGCCACTAGCAGGAGCCGATGGGCAGATAAGCTTGCATAACACGCACTTAATTACACAAACAAGTCTTTCTGGAGAAAGTCTTCTGACAATTACCTCCCGAAATAAATACACCTCGGTGACCGTCAGTAGTAATAAAACCCACACAATCATTTCTTAAAGCTTTTATTGTCTGCCTGCAATTAGCATGTTGATGTGATTAAAGCTACTTTTGACTTTTGATAAACCCCAGACTCCTATAGATAACGTTTCCAGCAGTTCAAGGCCGCTTTCATTAGAAGCGATATTTATCTGATTTGTAACCAATCATTTGGAAATAAAACTTCCCCGTGGCGTGCTGTTAGAGTAGCCTCAGCAGCGCGCGTTCCCCAAGCCCCGCTCCCAGTCTCGTCCATGAAGGAGATGGGTTCCATATGGTCAGGAGACAGTGGGGACCGAGGGCAGGGAACGCGGCGGCTCTCAGGAGCCCCTCGGACTTCAGCACGCCGCCGCTAGCCGCAGGCTCCGGGCTGCTGCAACCAATTTTCTTGAAAAACACACTTTCAGAACAGCCTGCAGAGCTGGGGTCTGTTAAGAGCATAGTTACAGTGTTTACTCTGCTCCCCTGTTTTCAGTTTGATTCTTTTATCAGAACCGTTCCATCCTGATTTTAACTTTCTCCTCTGTCTTCCCCAAAGATCTTTCTTCATCTATTTCCATAGGATCCAATTTTGTATCTGCTTCCCTCCCTTCTTCCCCCCCCTTCCTTACTTCCCCTTTCTCCTGCCTTCCTCCTCTCCTTTTTTCCTTCCTTCCTTCCTTCCTTCTTCTCTTGCCTTCTCTCTCTCTCTTTCTTTCTGGCTTTTGTTTTATTATGTTTGTTCTCTACATATTTGGTTTGCAACCACTTTGGGTTTCCTTGTTCAGGATGACGAAGCTCTACATTTTGAAATTTTGACAAGTAGACTTTTTCTAAAGTGTATCTGACCCAGCAAATACACCTAGGATGTTCTAGATTACTGCGAGCTGCTAACAGCATTGCTACGTTGTCACTGTAGTAACGTGCATCTTACATCTCATTTTCCCTGTAATTTCATTACTGCACAAATGCATCTATTTTTGTTCTCATTAAGAAGAAAGAAGAAAACAGAAAGAAGAAACAGAAAGCCAACCCACTTTCTAAATCTGTATATACTTATTCAATGTACTTTTTTTTCTTTTACCCTCCACACTCTCTAAACATTTCACATTTGTAGAAACGAAATAGAGGAAGGAAAATATTTTCTATAATGGAACCAGTGTTGACATGCAGACGTTTATGGATTTCCAGCTATGCCTCATTAAAATTTGTCTTTAAATATATGGTAAATATGTGCATAAATATTATATGTGCCATGCTTTTTAAATTGAGTTTTACAATGAATGAACATAAACAAAATCTTTGACCGCTCTTAAAATGAATACATGAAGTCTATGCCTCTGAAGCCACTTCCACTGATCTGGACATGTTCAAAGACTTTCCATTTTATCTAATTACACAGTTTCTCAGTGCCCATTTCAAGTGTTTCTCAAACACTATAATTTTTAACTTTATAGATAATCCCATACAATTCCAACCTGATTTAAACATACACGGATAATTCGTGTGCATTGTCTTAAAAATGCTGATTCTTTCTAATCTTAAAATTACTCCAGTTATGCCATTTTATATCTTGGCAAGGAATGCCATTTCATGTATGTATAACCTAAAGGCAGCTGCACTGGAAGAAAACGGCAGAAGTAGAATGATTCCTGCCAAAGGAACGTCCGAGACGGTAACAAGACTGGTATGACCCGTCTGTCCCTGCTCACCCGAGGTTTATGAATGTCCCTTGTAGCTAAGGGGGTTTCTGAGAATGCCAGGTTTAGGCAAAAGGTTTGGCAAAAGACTCTGTCTCTTGAAAGCATCTTTTATCAAACCGTTTAAACGTTTTCTTTTCTATGTATTTCAGAAAACATTGAGAATCTTTGCTTAAAAAGTCAGTGGTAATATGATTCTTTAAACGCATTCCTTCATTTCTTAATTAATATAAATTAAGGCAAATAGCTTGGCAAATGCACAGCGGTAACCAGAACACAAAATATTTGTTCACACAATCTTGATTTTGGATATATTAATTCAAGATTATTAAACAGAAATTCTCTGGATAAAAATCACATTTCTGCTGAAAAAAGTTAAATTTATTTTAGAAACTAAAGCTGAATTTTTTTCTTTGCACATCAATTTCTTACATTTTGGCATCCATAGGATCACTGAAATAACAAAGATTCAGAGCATGCTTGACTTGAGCAGTGCCTTTGCATTAGACTCTGCTCATAACTGAAACCACAGCGCCAATATTTCAAGTCACAGAAAGAAAAATGGTTTGCAGATTTACAAAGACATCGTGTATTTCTGCGAAGTTTTACCCTCGTAGGAGCTGTGTGGCTTATGGACGAGGAAGGCTGAGATAACGTCTCTTGAAATAGTGAAGGTCGAGGGGGATTCTGGCCTGGCTGTGTTTGTCGGTCGGTGTCAAATGAGCGTGTAGGTAGGTGTGTGCTTATGTGCTGCGTGATGAGGACAGGCAGGCAGCCATGGCACCATGATGCACTGTTTATTTTGTGTAAGTTTTCACTATAATTTATATCTCTTGAACCAGTCATTGTAAATGCAAATGTTTTCCTTTTTCTTTCTTTCTTTTTTTTTTTTTTTTTGGTGGGGAGACCATCTGCTTACCTGGCTACACAATGACAAATACCAGAATGAAAACTGAAAAATCTACTTAGCTCTGTGGTTGTTTCCCTTTAAAACACCAAAGGCCTGGGTGTGTGAAAACTCACGACACGGGCCTGGTGGGTTGGTTTCTATCCAGGCGTTTGGCATTGTGTGGACAGTCACACAGGGCTGCCCTCTCTGCCAGGGGGCCTGCCATCGGTAGAGCAGGGCAGGCATGTCAAAGTCCTCGGAGCAGCAGCTGCAGCAGTGAGGAGGTGCCGTCTAGGCTGTGTCCCTGAGGGAGGTGTGGAGACTCGTTCTTGTGCGTCGCCACGCCATGGTGTTCCTCTTCACACCGCTCGTCCTACACCCTGAGACAACGGTCTCCGTCGTCACTCTTTATGTAAATTCCTTTAGTTTGGTTCTTGAAATGAACACACTGTTTCTGAAAAACCTACACCCAGTGGAGAGCTGGGCTTTGATCGTACATCCTATGCCCACCACCACCAAGTCGCTCTGTGCTCGCACATCTTTGGCGAAGACCCCTGGCAGAGTGGGAGGAAAGAAATCTCGGAATTCAGGGTTACCTGAAGACAGAGTGGGTTTCGTGCTTCACCAGTAAGTCTTTCAAAAAAGATCTGAGCAGATCTCGGCAGGGAAAAAAGTGGTTGTTGTTTTTTGTTTTTTAAGTTTCTTTCTTTCTTTCATGAGAGAGAACCAAGTGCCCCCAACAGGGTCCCATGCCAAGTTCTCCCCACAAACTTCCAGTCAGGAGGATCATGGGCAACCCATTCTGTATGTCCAAGGTGACCCGGGAACCAAACCCAGCTTTCCCATACGGCTTCCAGAACCACAGTGTCGTGCTACCACTGCACCACGTGGCTGGGGCGGAAACAGTCCAGCTCCCACTGTTCATCAGACTTCGGGGCTAGCTCAGGTGTAAGCAACTGGTAACTTGCTACGGGGACTGACTAGGCCCTTCCTTGCATGCTAGTCTGAAACGTGCTCGTGAGCGTGTCCTAACGGGCTCTTTCTGAAGCCTGCGCATACATTGGTGGAAACAGTAGCACCACACCAGCTCCGCAAGTCAGAAGGACGAGGCAAGGCGTCCCTCAATAGTGAGTCTCACGCTCCGTGTCAGAATAGCAGTGGGGATGCTCTTTAGAAGGGACTCCGTATACACCCGCAACTGGTTTGCTGAAACTTAGGAAAACACCCAACCATCTTCTTAGGTCTGTACGGTCACATGGCTCGGGTGGTATTTCTCATTTTCCACAACCTGAAACATGTGACAAGACCAGTTAAAAAGAGTTCCGATGAAACATACCAAAGTTAAACAAATGAGGATAGCAACTTAGGTTTCAAAAAACTAGGTCTTAAAAGCAACTGGGAGGATGCTAGGGAAGGAAGTTCTGGAACAGCCTGGTGGCTTTGGTGTCTGTTCCCAGCTGGTTCCGGGAGCCGCAGCTGTGCGGGTGGCGGGGTGCTTGCACCCACAGGTCTCTGGGCCCTCCTTGGCGCCTGCCCCCACGTGCTGTGTGATGGTCTGACCAGGCAGACAGTGTGGGTTCCAGAGACCCTGTTCATGTGGGTCTTGGCAGTGTTTTCGGAGCCACTGAAGAGCCCAGAAGAAAAAACACCACAAGAAATGCTTTAAAAGGAAAGAAAAGAAAAAGAATAGGGGTAGACAGAGAGAAGGGGGTGAGAAACAGGCCCTCTCAGCTCCGACGGAAGCTATGCCAAGAAGCACTAACTGAAAACATACTGAACAGAGACCAGAAATGAGGAAAGAATAAAGTGGTTTGGAGTTCGGCTGACAAATTCATGAGAGAAAAATTCACATGGTTTCAGAGCAGAGCTTGGCGTCTGTCTCAGAGATGCGTGTGTGTGTGTGTGTGTGTGTGCAGTTCTAAATGTCTTTCTGGAAGAACACTTTGGCATTTTTTCTTACTGAGAAAAGTGAGTAATTTTCCTTTTTCAGTAGTGGAGAGACCACCCCTACCTTTGTCTCCAACATTCTGATCCTCTACCCTATTTTTCAATGTTTTACTGTGCCGAATCATTAGACCACTTCCTATGGGATCTGGCCAGCGAGGACCAAAACGTCTGGGTGCGCTGTCTCCGGTTTTCTCGCCCACCCTCCAAGAGGACATGGGGGCCACGGGGCTCGTTCCATTCCATCTACCGGAAGAAACACGGAGCAGCTGTTCTCCGAAGGCACAGTGCACTGCAGCCGTCTGAGCAGCCCCGGCTGAGGCTCGCCAGTGCCCGACTCAGGAGATCTGGCCCACTGCTGCCGTGTGGATGCCTGAAATGCCTGTCTGTGATGAGGAATCTCTGATGCTGTCCTCCTGGGCTCTGCCCAACCTTCCCGCTTGTCCACGGAGCCTCGACACTCTCGAAGTGTCCATGGAACTGGGCAGGCCGGTACACCATGGAGAAAGCGCCCACTGGGACGCCCACTGTCTCCTTTGACTGGGAGAAGTGATTAGATATAATTTGTAGAAACAGTTCTTCTGGAATGAGAAAACACAGGGGAAACATGGGAGTTTGTTGAAACTAAATTTGAGTACATTTGAGGTAAGAAATTCAGATGGAGTTTGGAGAATGCATCCTCGCCCTGCTGTCGTGGAAACTGGGGCGGGCACGGCACTCCAGGCTCAGCTCTCTGCAAGTGTTCGACGACTAGGCCTGGAGCAGTGACCTGGGGACAGCCACCAGGGACTGCTCCTTTCTCAACAGACATGTGACTAACGTAAGAGACAGTGGTGACCGCCACACAGGACAGCTGCGGAGCATCAACTGTCCAGGCCCCTCCCTACCACCGCGCCCTCCCTCCCGCCCCACACACCGCCTCACTCCAGCCATGTCCAGACACTCACCCGACTGTGGCTTTGCGCAGGTGTGGGTGCCGTGGAGGGAGCTGCCGTTCGTACCCTGAGAGCTTTGTGCTGCATCCCAGCATCTTGGGCTTTTGAGAGGAATCTCTTGAAACACATGTGCTATCAAATGTGCCCCATTTCCATTATTTTTTGAACTTTATTTCTTCCCTGACAAGAGAGACAGAGACAGAGAGAAACAGAGAGAATACACACCCCTAACAGGATCCCAAAGCTGTGATCCATTCCCCGCCTCAGCCAGCCCCATTTCAAAAGCCCACGTGCACCCAGGGTCATCTCTGGACTTGAACCTAGAACCCTCCCACATGTAGACCAGCCCTCGGAGCTCTGTGCTCTCCCATGGTGCCGCAATCCGGCCCTGGTTTCCAGGAGTCTTCACACCAGAGTGAGCTCCTGGACGGGCTGAGACCCTCGGCCATGCGGTGAAGGCCGAGTTCAAGCAGAGGCGATGCGGGACAGCAGGGTCCACAGAGACAGCACCAACCCCTTCTGGCTGGCTGGTGCAATTTAACCACAAACACGCCGCCCCTGTGCCTGTTGTAGCGTTAGCGGAGATACCGTTTCTCTCCGTGTTTACTATCGATTGAGGTTTCAGTAATGAAAGTCAAACCCGGCCCCTCCCACCGTACAGAAACAGCAGGTGTTTAACCTCAGCAAGGTCTGGACTTGCGTACTAACGGCGGCTGTATCCACTGGTGACTCCGACTGCCTGAACCTCACTCTCCTTCCCCCAAAAGGAGCGCTATATCACGAGATTTTTAAGAAAAAGTCCTTGGTAAATTAAAACACCACTGAAGTTGACATCCCACATGCCCTTTTCTCCCCTAAATAGAAGCCAGCCGGCGGTTGTTGCGGTGGGCGGTGGGAAGCGGGGGCGGTCCTCGGGAGAGCCCTGCGGTGGGCACTACAGGACAGACGCCAGGGCGCGCACCTGCCGGTACCACGGTCCACAGGCCCCGTTTATGCTGCAGTAACAACAGTAGCCATAGTGTCCTTTTTGACGCTGTTGTGAGCGCTACGGGTAACTTCATTTACTCCTCGTAGTAACTTTATGAAGTAGCTATTTCTATTTTATAAATGAGGGAATAAAGACTCACAATGGTAAAAACAAAAATGGCACTACACAGCGGAGATGAGGTTAAAACCCGGCCCTCCTGCAGTACGGCGCAAAGCACACTCGGTGAGGCTGGCCCATGGTTGGCTCCGTTTGCCTCAGAGGCCCTGCTGAGTACACTGGGCTGACACCAACACGAAGGGGGCTGAGGCCTGGGTCGCCCGTCCAGGCCCTGCTGGGGGATTTCTATCTCTATCTCTTCATCTCTATTTCTCTCTCTGTGTCTTTCTCACTCGTGGAAGAACTAAATAAATAAGCTTTGTAAGACAAAACCAAACCAACCAAAACACCACCAACAACAAAACCCACAACAATGGCAGAACCCCAGGTCCATTGGGCTAAACCCCAAGCTCGCACCCAGGGGTACATTGCCACGTGCTCCTCACTGGTGGGTCCAGATTCGTCGCGGTGTCCCCACAGAGCATCCTTCAGACTCCGCCCAGACGCGCTCCAGCGTCACAAAGCCACTCTTCCAGCCAGGGTACTCGTTCCACTTTTCACCTGATTTTCCTGTCCTTTTTTACTTCGAATCTGGTGATCATCCTGGTGAAGCTGAGAGGAATCGTCAGACAATGCCTGGGGAAAGAAGCGTGCTGTCGGGACAGAACAGCGGAAGCTGCTGACGCGCCAGCGATACCCCGGCCAGTACCCGATTCCCGGCACTACTCCCCAGGGCCCCCAGGGCGTCAGAGCTAGCTTTCACTTGTAGACAGAATGTCGTGGGGCACGTTTAGAACTCACTGTGTGCGGCTAGTCCACACTGAGCCGTGTCCTCTGTGCAAAATGCACAACGGATTTCAGACCCGAGTACAGAATAAAGAACGTGAGTACCTCACCGATGACACGGTAAAATGACTGCATCTTGGACATGTGTTAACTATAGTGTTAAAATTATTTTCATGGGTTTCTTTTTATTCTATGTGGCTACTGGAGATTTCTAACTCACACGTGTGGCTTACGTTTGCAGCTTGTGCTCTATGACTACCGGACGGCATTGTTCTGGAACCTGGAATGCAAGGCGTGCCAGATGTTTGAATGCTCCCTGCCCCGTGGAGTCTCGGTGAGCCAGCAATGCACACACGCCCTGAGCTGCCATTCCAGCCTTTGCAGAGCTTCGACTGCAAGGCTCTGTGTGTGTACAGAGTCACTGAACTTTTGGTACATGGCTAGTGCTAAAGTAGCTATTCCCTAATCATTTTTAAGGCTGATGAGAATTATTTTTGTTTTTAATTTGCCATAGGATGCAAGTGCTCACTGGAAAGAGAAAGAGAGACAGAGAGAGAACATGAGAAGTCACCCCCAGGGGGATGGCAACGCTATAATCCCTTCTCCTCCATTCTCCTCTTGGGATTTGGGGCAGGCATGCACACATACCCAGTTTGTTTCTCGGGCCGCTGGGTCCAAGACTCGAACCTCATAGCTGTCCATCTAGGATCCAACAGCCTTAGCCACCACCCCAAGGGCCAACCCAGTTATTTCTTCGCTTACTCCAGAAATGCTGCTCTTTGGATTGTAGATGAATGCGTGGCCTTATCTTTATCCACGAGCCAGTATTCGCCCCTTGGCTGTGGGGGCAGAGAGGAGGTGCAGCAGGGATAGACGGAGAGTTGCCCTAGAGGTCCAGGGGACCACAAGGATGGCCTTGGGCAGCCACGCTGAGCACAAGCGTCTTTCCAGATCCTGGCTCCCCATCTGGCACTGCAGAACACGACCCAGGCTGGCCAGCTGTGCCAAAGGCCTCAAGACATCAGATGGCATTTCCACCACCCCACCGAGAAGTGGCTGTCCGGGTTGCAGGGAGGCGGCCGCAGCTGATTGCCGTCCTGGTGGAAGGGCTCGTTTCCCTCGGCCTGCCTCACTGCAGCTGGGCCATATTTAGCCTCTAGACTAGATGTTTTAGTGCCTGGCTCTTTTTAACTGGCATATGTTAAGAGCTTTGAATTAACAGGTGCATAGAGAACATGAGAAGTCACCCCCAGGGGGATGGCAACGCTATAATCCCTTCTCCTCCATTCTCCTCTTGGGATTTGGGGCAGGCATGCACACATACCCAGTTTGTTTCTCGGGCCGCTGGGTCCAAGACTCGAACCTCATAGCTGTCCATCTAGGATCCAACAGCCTTAGCCACCACCCCAAGGGCCAACCCAGTTATTTCTTCGCTTACTCCAGAAATGCTGCTCTTTGGATTGTAGATGAATGCGTGGCCTTATCTTTATCCACGAGCCAGTATTCGCCCCTTGGCTGTGGGGGCAGAGAGGAGGTGCAGCAGGGATAGACGGAGAGTTGCCCTAGAGGTCCAGGGGACCACAAGGATGGCCTTGGGCAGCCACGCTGAGCACAAGCGTCTTTCCAGATCCTGGCTCCCCATCTGGCACTGCAGAACACGACCCAGGCTGGCCAGCTGTGCCAAAGGCCTCAAGACATCAGATGGCATTTCCACCACCCCACCGAGAAGTGGCTGTCCGGGTTGCAGGGAGGCGGCCGCAGCTGATTGCCGTCCTGGTGGAAGGGCTCGTTTCCCTCGGCCTGCCTCACTGCAGCTGGGCCATATTTAGCCTCTAGACTAGATGTTTTAGTGCCTGGCTCTTTTTAACTGGCATATGTTAAGAGCTTTGAATTAACAGGTGCATAAAAACTGTCAAAAAACACTTAAATCTCAAGACGGACTGTCAGTTGTATTAAAAAATATGGTGTTACGTAGCCACGCACTCTCAACACATCCAGCGTGTTTCAGCTTGGAAATTCCTTTTCCCTCCAAGCAAACCGGCAATGCAGCAAAAGGGCCGTGCAGCAAAAGGTCGTCCTGTAACCGCTGGCTGGAGGAAGGGGTGGTGTGTGCAGGGAGGGAGGAGGCTGGGTCAGAATCATGGTGTGGAGGCTCTCTCTCTTGCAACTGAAACTGC
The DNA here is from genome assembly GCF_000334495.1 of Tupaia belangeri chinensis. Taxonomy (NCBI): domain Eukaryota; kingdom Metazoa; phylum Chordata; class Mammalia; order Scandentia; family Tupaiidae; genus Tupaia; species Tupaia belangeri. Next base: position 203,320 of record NW_006159761.1, read on the forward strand.
TATCCTTGCTTTGTTTTAGTGTTGCTTTTGGGTGCCAGAGACAAAGAGAGACAAAAAGTGAGAAATCAGAGACCAGCAGTTGGCGTAATGGCTATGTGGCTGGACTCCCATCTAGTCGACCCCGGTTCAAGTCCCGGACCCAGTGGCTTAAATTCATGCCAGGCACATGTGCGTGCGTGCCCAAGATCCTGAGAGGAGAATGGAGGAGAAGGGATTGCAGCGTGGCCATCCCCCCTGGAGGGTAATTTCTCGCTTTCTGTCTCTATGTCTCTCTGTCTTTCTGGCGAGCGCATGCACCCCATAGCAAAAACCTCTCCAAAAAAAGAAAAAGAAAAAAAAAAGTGAGAAATCCCCGCAGGGGACGCAGCAATCCCTTCTCCTTCAGTCTCCATAGGGATTTTGGGCATGCTGGGTTTGGAATTCAACCACAGGGTCAATCATTTGAGATTCAGTGCCTTAAACTCCACACCACCTACTGGTTCTCTTTTCTCAGTTTTTGAGATCTCCATTTGTGAACCGAAATAACTGATGGGAAAAAAAACTCCTAGGGCTCTGGAAAGCACACTTAAAGTTGTTCCTTTTAAGGAAAGGGAACAACTCATTATATGGTTTGGTAAAATTTAAAGTAAAATTAGCACAAGATGGCGGAGAGACAAAATGTGCTGCTTGAACGTGTGAACTACGAGCAGTTCCAAGTAAAAGTACTCAGCCAGGAAAAGTGGCCACGTGTGACCAGGGAAGGCAGAAGGCAGATCACGTGTGCTGCCGTGAGAGGGTCACGTGTGACCCGGGTGAGGCAGGGGACAGATCCCGCCTGCTGCCGCCATGCTAAGAGCTGTATTTGCAGGGTAATAGGAATGCTGACCAGCTGCGACACTGGGCAGACCCGGCACAGCCAGCATCTGCCTTCCGACACAGCGTGAAGCACAACGGCACCATCGGCTTAATCATGACACACCTGACATGACGCTGGCTGTGGCTTGTGGTGTCCTGGATCCTGGACTGGATCCAGATCTACCAAATCGCTGGCTGACCGCAGCCCAGTTGTCAGGTTTTCCGTTTTCCAAACTTCAGTTACTTTTATTTATTTAGTTATTTTTGAGAGTTTTTTTTCTATAGGGTGCGTGCACTCGCCAGAAAGACAGAGATAGAAAGTGGGAAATCACCCCCCAGCTGAGGATGGCAACACCACAATCCCTTCTCCTCCATTCTCCTCTTGGGATCTTGGGCACGCACGCACACACGCCCGGCGTGAGTTTAAGCCACCGGGTCCAGGACTCAAATCGCAGTAGGCTACATGGGTGTCCAGCGACATAGCCATTACGCTAACTGCTGGTCCTGAAACCTCATTTACTTTTTGAACTGTAACAGTGGAGGTGGGTGGAGGAGGGAGGGTAGAAAAGGCTGCTTGATGCTTGATTTGTTTCTAGCGAGTGTAAAATGTGGTGGCGTATAAACTTCTTCAGGGTACTGCGTTCCATGTCCCTGTGCAGAGTGGCAGGCCACTGCTCTGAGATGCAGGGCAGCTTGTTTGTGTTGATTGGTTGGTTACTTTTACATCTCGGCTGTTAGATTGTTGAGGTTTATTGGCTTGTGTTTGGTTATGTCTTATTTATTTTAATTGAATATTATTTCTATTTTAGGTTTTTGCCATAGGTTCACGCACTCACCAGAGAGAGAGTGAGAGGGAAAGTGAGAAATCAGACCCCGTGGGGGATGACCAGCATCTAGTGGAGTATGATATGTAAGGGGCTAGACATGCACATGTCAGTTTGACCTTCCTCTCTTACCAAATAACAGTCCCCCTCTGTGTCTAAGGTTAGTTCCACAAAAGAAGGGAGATCTGGGATCAGCAGTTGGAATAATGGCTATGTCACTGGACTCCCATGTAGTTGACTACAGTTCAAGTCCCGGACCCGGTGGCTTAAACTCACGCCAGGCACGTGTGCATGTGTGCCCAAGATCCCGAGAGGAAAATGGAGGAAAAGGGATTGTGGCATGGTCATCCCGCCAGGGGGTGATTTCTCGCTTTCTGTCTCTCTGTCTCTCTCTGTCTTTTTGGCAAACACGCATGCCCTATAGCAAAAACCTCTCAAAAAAAGGAAAAAAAAAAAATAAGAGGGGAGATCTAACCAATATTAGATTGTCCCTGGGTCAGTCCACAGATGACAGTGTTTTCCTGCTGTGAGCTGCCTATTCCCCTGAGAGGGGTGACATTTCGGACTGGATTGTGCTTCCCGTTCCCTGAAGGACATCATTCTTATCCTGAAAATACTTGTTGAAATGATGTGCTCTCCCTCCACCCTCGACCACCTCATCCACTCTCAACAGCACCCCAGCTCAAGCTCCACTTGACCTTAAGGTGACGAGGTCAGGGCTGAGATTGGGGGTCTCCTCCAGACAGGCTACTTCTGCCCATAGGTGTTAATTTGGGAGGGCTTTCACTAAGTATCCTGTAAGTATCTCATTAAATACCCAAATTTCTCTGACATTAGTTTATTAAGATGCAGAGGGCTTAGGCAGCATCAAGAGGGAAGTAGACAGAAGCATTTATGTATTTTGCTAAATCCCCTTTTTTTTAGGCATGAGCACACCCAGCATCCTCAGGGGCGTTTCAGGACACGGGGCCTCAGACATTCCCACGTGGTCCGCCTCTCGGCCACCTCCTTCCACTGCTGCTCCACCAGCTAGCCCCAACTGGCCTTTTGTTTTTCGATTTATTCATTAGTTTTATTTTTTAGATTTGTGCCATAGGGCATGTAACTTGCTGGAGAGAAACAGAGAGAAAGGAAAAGTGAGAAATCGCTCCCCTGGGGGGATGGCCATGCCACAATCCCTTCTCTTCTAAAATCTTCATCAAATTTGGGGCACACAGGCACACAGTCCTGCTGTGTTCTTCAAGCTGCAAGAGTCTGGGACTCGAACCATGCATCAGCCATGAGGGATCCAGCACCTCAACCATGCCACCACCTGCTAGCCTTTAAAATATAAACCCGCTCCAAAGACTGAGCACCATCCCAGTAAGCTACTTTCCTATCAGGAGGTGCTGAGTGTACTGCTGTCACATGTCAGCCTACAGAACAGCAAGACATGAGTCCCTACAATGGGTGAGGAGAGACAGGGGTTTTTGCCAAAAAGAATTACATTCTGAGAAAGACCCATGTTTATCTCAGCATTATTCACAACAGCTAGGACATGGAATCAACCCAAATGTCCTAGAACAGATAAGTGGACTAAAAAAATGTGGCACGTGCACTGTAAAGAAAACTACTCATCCATTAAAAAAAGAAAAGAAAAGAAGGGGACCAGCAGTTAGCGTAATGGCTATGTCGTTGGACACCCATGTAGTCGACCATGGTTCATGTCCCGGACCCGGTGGCTTAAAACTCACGCCAGGCACGTGTGCGTGCGTGCCCAAGATCCCGAGAGGAGAATGGAGGAGAAGGGATTGCAGCGTGGCCATCCCCCCTGAGGGTGTGATTTCTCACTTTCTGTCTCTCTGTCTCTGTCTGTCTGACGAGTGCACGCACCCTATGGCAAAAAAACCTCTAAAAAAAAAAGAAAGAAAGAAAGAAAGAAAAAGAAATATTGACATTTGATTCCAAGTGGATGAATATGGAAGATTTAATGTTGAGTGAAGCAAGCCAGACTGTGAAAGACAGGCATGAATGTTCCCACTTGATATGTACTGACTGTACTCCATAGCAGAAACTGAAGGACTGGAAGGTATACCAGCAGGGAGGGCAACTGTAGTTACCTGAAACAGTATAGAAGGCGTGGGTAATAGACGTGGTGATGGTGAGAGAGAAGATCGGGGGAAAAAACATTCATAGATCTCTGCCTGTGGTGTGCCTTCTGGGTCCAGCTTCCTGGCTGTGAAGCCCCCCGAGCCAGGGCGTCCCTGCTCCCAGACCCTCGTGCTAGTCAGGACAGCATCCGTCCAGGCTGTCCATCGCTACTGTGGTGTGCCTTCTGGGTCCAGCTTCACAGCTGTGAAGCCACCTCCGCCCTCCAGCCAGGGCTCCTCACCTTCCAGACCCCAGTGCTACTCAAGCAGGCAAAGTCTATCTCACCCTCTTGTTTTCCTCTGTCCCTTCTAATGTTTCTTTCTCTTAAAACAAAAACAAAAACAAAAAAAGCACGTGAGCTTGCGTGCGCACGCGCACACACATACACAAAACAGCTTTTTGTCCCCTTCCTTGTGCCTTTCTCTTGCTAATTTGTCTCTTTTTCCATGCCTAGGACAGAATCCCTCCAGGACTCTCCATCTCTGCCTGTGGTACGCCTTGGTGAGGTGCACAGCATGACATGCGGTTTTCCATTTTTAATCCAAAATTATCTTTAGCAAGGTGATTTCTGTTTCTTTCTTCTCCTTTTTTTTTCTAGTTCTTTCTGTCTTTTTCCATTGCTTTTTACCTTTCTGTTTCCTAATTTCTTTTTCTTTTATCTTACTCCCTATTTTACTACTCAGCCCTTTCCTACTGCCTAGAGAAGAGTAGGTGCATAGTAGCTAAACATCTGAGCATTGTGAGTTTTAGAGAATTCTTTGCTCTCACTGTACTGATTGTAAAAATAGTAAAACTCCCCTTCATAAATCGGATTTCAAAACTCCTCCTGTGATTCCCACACTGGAGGACACAGTAGAAGGGAGGAAATAGCACTGAATTATTTCAAACTAAGGGAAACACATGAGCTCACAGTTGCAGAACCCTTCTCCAACAAACTAGCCAAAAGTGAATACATTACCAATGACTAAAAATCGGAGAAGAGCCTCAAGAATGACAGAATCGAGGAATACATCTCCAGCAAGGGAACACTGTAACTAGTCTCCATTTAAGGAAAACCAGAGGATATTACTGGAACATCAGAAAAAGAATTTAGAATGTTTATGGTAACAAAACTCTATGAGATGCAAGAGAAAAGAGACGCTGAGCTCCAAGAGATGTCCTTCCATGATATGAAAGAAGAATTGGACACCATAGGAAAAAATGTCAAACAGAACCGTTACATATGAAGGTTTAATACAAGAACTCAAAATGATCCTCAAAAGTATTAAAAGCAGGTTAGACCATGCAGAAGATCAAATCTCAGAACTGGAATACAAAACCTCTGACATAGAAAAAATTATCAAAAATACTGAGAAAATAGTCAAGAAAATGAAGGATAATATTCGAGAAATACTAGATACCATGAAACGCCCAAACATCTGAATAATTGGTATCCCAGAAGGTGAAGAAAATAAAAAGGACATTAACGACCTATTCCACAAAATCCTGGAAGAAAACTTTCCAAGTCTAGAGAGGCACTCAAACATTCAGACCCAAGACATACAAAGAATCCCAAGTAGAATCAATCCAAGAAGATCCTTTCTATGTCACATCATAGCTAGACTGGCCAAAACCACACAATCAAGATACTAAGATTGGCAAGAGAGGAACGTCAAGTCACTTACAAAGGCTATGCAATCAGGTTAACACCAGACCTCTCACTGGATACAATGCAAGCAAGGAAAGAATGGAGAAATAAATGCAAAGTGTTCAATGAAAAACTATTTCAACCAAGAATACTATACCTGGCAAGATTATTTTTCATATGGGAAAAGAAGATAAAGATGTTCTCAGATAAACAAAACCTGATAAAACCTACCAACTCCAGGCCAGCTCTTCTAGAAAGTCTGAAAGGAGTACTATATCAAGAAAACTAAAGAAAGACAGACAGCAATAAGAGAACAACAACAACAACAAAAAAAACAAAAAATACAGCCAACTTAATGTTAAAGACAAGTCTGAAAATATCGATAATAATGTTGAACGTTAATACATTAAATTCTCTGATCAAGAGACACAGACTGGCTGATGGATTAAAAATTGGACATCCTCCATCTGCTGCCTACAAGAAACCCATTTCTTTTTTTTTTTTTTTCTTTTTTTGGGGAGGTTTTTGCTATAGGGTGTGTGCACTCTCCAGAAAGACAGAGAGTGACAGAGAGAGAGAAAGCGAGAAATCACCTCCCAGGGGGAATGGCCACACTGCAATCCTTTCTCCTCCAGTCTCCTCTCGGGATTCTGGGCACACACACACACACACACACACACACACACACACGCCCAGCGTGAGTTTAAGCTGCCAGGTCCGGGACTCGAACCACAGTTGGCCACATGGGATTCCAGTGACATAGCCATTACGCTAACTGCTGGTCCCAAGAAACCCATTTCATGGATAAAGACATACATAGATTAAAAGTGAAGGGTTGGAAAAAGTATTCCATGCAAATGGAAAGCAAAAAAGAGAGGGAGTTGCTATACTGATTTCAGACAAAATACGCTTTAAGACAAAAACTGTAAGAAAAGACAAAGAAGGGCATTATGTAGTAATAAAAGGGCTAATTAGCCAAGAAGATGTAATGCTTACAAATATCTATGCACTGAACTCAGGAGCACCCAAATATGTAAAGGAAAGACTGTGAGATCTAAAAGGAGAGATAAGGTAGGTGGCATGGTGGTTAAGGGCACTGGACTCCCACATGCCAACTGTGGTTCGAGTCCCAGACCTGGTGGCTTGCTTTCTCACCTCCTCTCTCTCTTTCTTTTGGTGTGTCTCTCTCTTGTCAAATTAGAAAAACACGAATAAAGAAATAAAGTTAAATAAAATGATTTTTTTAAAAAAAGGAGAGATAGACTGTAATACAATAATTGTTAGAGATCTGAACTCCCCATTATCTCCTTTAGACAGATAATGAGACAAAACAAAAAATGAGCAGAGATTCAGGACCTAAATGATCCCAAATCAGAGGGACTTAACAGACATCTTTAGACCTTTCCACCCCCAAAACACAAAATATACATTTTTCTCAGCCCCACAAGGTACTGTTTTGAAGACTGACCACACGGTAGGGCACAAAACCAGCCTTTACAGATTCCAAGGCATAGAAACTATATCCAGCATCTTCTCCAACCATGACGAGTTAAACTTGATATTAATCTCAGGAGAAACCCTTAAAAACACACAAATAAACAGAAACTAAATAACCTACTTCTGAATGACTTCATGACTACTGAAGAGATTAAGAATAAAATCAAAGGATTCATGGAAACAAATGATCGTGAGTACACAAGTTTCTGTAATCTATGGGACACTGCAAAAGCAATCATAAGAGGGAAGTTCATAGTAATTAGTGCGCATAAGAAAAAGATGGAAAGGCAGCAAAAGGACAACCTAACATCATGCTTCAGGGAATTGAAAAAACAACAATGAAAACATCCAGAAAAATGCCAGGAAAAAGGAAATAACAAAGATTTGAGCAGAAATAAATGAAATAGAAAATAAACTATACAGAAAATAAATGAAAGTAAAATTGGTTCTTTGAAAAGATAAACAAGATTAACACACCATTAGCTGGATTAACTAAGAAGAGAAAAAAGAACCAGATAAATCAAATTCACAATGAATCAGACAACATTACAACAGACATAATAGAAATATAAAACATCATTAGAAGATACTATGAGCAACTATATGCCAACAAACAAGGAAACCTGGATGAGATGGACAAATTCCTGGACACATGTAATCTACCAAGATTGACTCAGGAGGATATAGAAAGCCTGAATAGACCCATAACAAGCAAT
>NW_006159761.1:211191-231435 GCF_000334495.1 Tupaia belangeri chinensis
AGGGAAAGAAGAGTTGAAATTATCTCTGTTTGCAGGTGACATGATTACATACATAGAAGAACCAATAGTATCCACAAAGAAACTTCTGGAAGTAATAAATGCATACAGTAAAGTGACAGGATACAAAATTAATTTACAAAAATCCATTGTATTTCTCTATACAAACAACATGCAGACTGAGACAGAACTGAAGAAAGTAGTCCCATTTACCATTTACCATAGCCACAAAATGTATAAGATACCTAGAATAAAACTAATCAAGGAAGTTAATGACCTCTATAAGGAAAACTATGGAAATATCTAAAAAGAAATCAAAAAGCACACAAAGAAGTGAAAAGACATCCCATGTTCCTGGAGTCCTGGCAATCCTACCCCAATTAATCTACATACCTAATGCAATCCTTATAAAATTACAAAAGACATTCTTCACAGATCTAGAAAAGACAGTCATAGACTTTGCCTGGAATCATAAAAGACCACTTATTTCCAAAGCCATCCTGTGCAAGTAGAGTGGAGTGGGTAGCATCTCTCTCCCTGACCCGAAAATATATTACAAAGCTGTGGTAATCAAAACAGCATGATATTGGCACAAAACAGACACAAAAGCCAATGGAATAGAAACTCCAGAAGTGAACCCCAAAACATACAGCCAACTGATCTTTGACAAAGGGTACCAGTCAATCCAGTGGGAAAAGGAAAACCTCTCTAGCAAATGGTGCTGAAAAAACTGAGTATCCACTGACAAAAAGATGAATCTGAACCCCTATCTGTCACCATTAACAAAAGTCAACTCGAAGTGGATGGAAGATCTAAACTTTAAATCATAAACTATAAAACTATTAATGGAAAACTCTGCGGAAACTCTGGGAGACACTGGGGTAAGCAAAGACTTCTTATGCAGGACTCTCAAAATCATAGGCAAAAATCCCCCAAAATAGACAGGTGGGACTACATCAGATTAAGAAGATTCTGCACAGCGAAGGACACAGTAATTAGTGTGAATCCACAACCCTCAGAATGAGAGAGAATTTTCTTAACTATATCTCAGATAAGGGACTGGAGCAGAATACATACGGAAATCAAGTGGCTTACCTGGAAGAAAATGATTAACCCAATTAAAAGATAGGAAATTGAGCTGATCAAACAGCTCTCTAAGGAAGACATATGAATAGCCAAAAAACATATAAAAAAAAGTTCAACATCCCTCATCAAAAGGGGGATGCAGATCAAAATCACAGTGAGATACCACCTAACCCCAGTCAGAATGGCGAAGATTAAAAAACAAAAAAACGATAAGTGCTGGCAGGGATGTGGTGAAAGGGGAACTCTCCTGTTGGTGGGAATGTAAATTGGTCCAGCCACAATGGAAAACAATGTGGAGGTTCCTCAAAGACCTTCAAAGAACTACCACATGATCTAGCAATTCCACTCCTGGTTATATACCCAAAGGACAGGAGAATGCTCTGTCAGAAAAATCACTTGCACAACTATATTTAGTGCAGTATTATTCACAATTGCTAAGACATGGAACCAACCCAAATGTCCACAAACAGATGAATGGATTGAAAAAGTGTGGCACATATACTCCATGGAATACTATTCAGCCATAAAAAATAAGACCCTGGCATTTGATAGAAAGTAGACAAACATGGAAGATTTATCACTGAGTGAAACAAGTCAGGTTATGAAAGAGAGACATTGTATGTCTCCATTTAACATACACCAACTCTGTGGTAGAGACTGAGAGACTGGAGTACATAAAAGCATTGAAAATTGTTGTGGACAAGGGGACAGGATAGAAGAAAGTGGGAGTAGGGAAGAGTGCAGTAAGGGAAATTTGGGGGGAAATTGAGAAGTAGGACATTTGAGGGACACAAATATGGTTTGTTGCCTGTTGGTGATGTTGTATATAGTATTCTCAACTCCCCTACTGTGTGTCATCCATCGCTCATGTTAGATAAAATTTCCTTACAAACTAAATGATGTATAATAATTGAATGCATAAGTGATACTAATAATTTTTAAAATTATGCTAAAAAAATTGAATAGACACAAAAGTGAGATGTTACCTGTTGTTAATGGTAATGTATATGAGAATGTCTTTGACTTGACTAATATGCACTGTATGCTGAGAAAAATTATGGTGTACGTTGTAAATATGTACAGTGATTAAATGTAAAATACAAAATATAAATACAAATGAAATTTTAAAGTAGAAATAATAATAGGAGACCAGCAGTTAGCATAATGGCTTTGTCACTGGACTCCCATGTAGTCGACCGCGGTTCGAGTCCCGGACCCGCTCGCTTAAACTCACTCTGGGCACATGTGCATGCGTGCCCAAGATCCCGAGAGGAGAATGGAGGAGAAGGAATTGTGGCATGGCCATCCCCCCTGGGGGTGATTTCTCGCTTTCTGTCTCTCTTGTCTCTGTCTTTCTGGCAATCGCACGTGCCCTATAGCAAAAACCTCTCCCCCCAAAAATATATATATAAATAATAATAGAAAAAGAAAGATCCAAGTGTGGGCATTTCTGTTGACAATGTCCCTGTTAGGATGCTGAGCCAGCGGCCTCTCTGAGACTCCGACATGCAGTCTGTGTCAAGTCCTGCTCCTCCCTGCTTGCTCCTTGCTCCTCTGCTCCTGGAGTCTCTTCAGCTCTGGGTCCAGTCTGATGTAACCATCCCAACAGGCCAAAGAGGGAGATATACAGCAGGGTCGTACCTTGCTGGTGAACATTTTTATTTTTGAACAGCTAAAAGTTCATTGTTATTCTGGAGATGAAAGGGCCAAGGCACAAGAGGGAAATTCCTGGGTAGGAACCTGTCCTTAGAACTGGTGATCTCTTTGACTGGGAAACATTTTTATCTTTGTGAAACAGGAAGATCTTTTTCTCCCAACATTAGAATGAAACCCAGTCTCTACCAGCCTGCCAGCAGCTTACAATAGGAAAGAGGAAATCACTTGAGTCCTAACCATGAAGAACTTAAAACCGTGGCAATGAAACAAACTAGAAAAACCCAATCATTCCACTGTGGGCGCTAACTGATCCCATCTCTCTGTGTGTATTAGCTTTTATTTTTAGTTTATTTACATTTAGGATCCATTTTGTCTCTCTTTCGAGAATGTAAAGGGTTCGCGGAATGGAGGTTGTTTTTTCTAGGTTATCTGTATGAGCAGTGTCCACTGTACCATCTTGATTATTATACAATATGTCAAACTCTTCTTTTTCACCTTTAAAGAAAGTATGTAATGAGACATTGAGAAATATTAGTTGGTTAAAACTTTGTTCATTTTAGCCCTTCAGTTTTCCAAAGTCAACACGGACCACAGCTTCACGATGGACTCCCACCTGACGTTTTGCCAAGTGTAATGGAGAGTATTTATGCAGCATAAATCTCAAAGTAAACCATGTCTGTGCTGAAACCTGCAGTTCCAGGCACTTTGGATGATCACAGTTCTGTCTCTGCACTGTTATGGCAAAGCAGTGGCCAGTGCTACGTGCTTCTGGGCCTTCCCCTCTCACCCCCTTCTCCCTTATTCTAACCAACTTACTAAGTAAAGCACCCAGCTAGTCCTTCCTCAGGAACTGGCTGCTTGGGGACTGAATATAACAGGAAGCAGCATGAGGTCTTCTGAGAAACTGGACTTTTCAATGAAACCACCGTCTGAACCTTAGGAGAATGACAGATAAGCAGGAAGTCCCCTCCAAGGAGTCAGGAATGCAAGACACCCTCCTAGAAATCGTGGTCACAGAGGGTGCACGAGTGAGGGTCTTTGAGGGCAAGGCAGAGGGAGCTCTACTTCCTCAGGACAGAGAAGGTCCTCTGCAGGACAAGGTGGGCACAGGGTGGCCTTGAGGGACCAGTAAGTGACAAGACCAGGAGCAGGACTACAAGACCAGCCTCAGTGACTACAGTGCATAATTTTTAGGTCTTCACAGGGAAATCACTAAGGAAAATAAATATGGGAGAGGGCGTGTGGCAGGTGGTGGGTGGTGGTCAAAGAAAATTTATTTGAAGAATTTGTGGGGCAGTGCTAGAAACTGTCAAACTAGTTGGAAACTGAGAAATGGAGAGGATGGAAAGAAGGGTTAGATGTTCTGAAACATGGGAGCATGTCCTCAAAAAGTTTATGGAAAATGCACCCTGACAAAACTATGCATATATTTTAACAAGTTTTTGTAACAACATAAACTCGTAGTTTAATTCCATTTTCTACAAACTTTCCAAAGTCCCCTCACCTCATACAAGTTGGATCAGAGACAACTTTCATAATGCAGGTGTTGAGTCAGTAGACTAACAGCAAGTTGTATGAGCTAGTCTATGTGGTCCCCAATGTGTTTGCTAGGGCTCCCGCTACATTGCTGGAAGGCACAGTCTGGCTGCTATGATGACCAGGCCAGCTTATTGATAGGTGTCCCACACCCAGCTGCTTCCTTACCTTCTCCAGGTCATCTGCAAGAGAAGCTCTGCCCCTTAGAAGTGATAGACAGTGTCATGCCCTCAAGCTCTCTTAGCCAGGGCTTCCAGTACTTCCTCAGAGGGTCCTCTGGGCACAGCAAGACAGAGAACTTTGCTCTTGGAAAGAGCACATTCTAGGGGTAGGATGTCTCCTTCTAAGCCCTCTACTCATGATGAAAGCAGGTTCTAGACATGTCAGATTATGCTTGAGAGGTTAGTAGTAATTACTCAACTTAAGAAACTACAGGGAAGGGAACCAGCAGTTAGCGTAATGGCTATGTCGCTGGACTCCCACGTAGTCGACCGTGGTTCGTGTCCCGAATCCGGTGGCTTAAAACTCATGCCAGGCGCATGTGTGTGCGTGCCCAAGATCCCAAGAGGAGAATGGAGGAGAAGGGATTGCGGCGTGACCATCCCCTCTGGAGGGTGATTTCTCGCTTTCTGTCTCTATGTCTCTCTCTGTCTGTCTGGCGAGCACACGCGCCCTATAACGAAAACCTCTCAAAAAAAAAAAAAAAAAAAGAAAGAAAAGAAAGAAACTACAGGGAAGAGCGAGTGACGCAACAGCTAAGTAAGACCAAGGGCAGAACCAGTGACATCTTCCTACAAATCTTCAGTGATCCACGTCACAACTAGTATCCAGTAAATGCCAAGGGGCTTTTCCATGGCAAAGACAAGTGTCCACCCCAAGGAGACCACCACGATGTGCTGCTATCAGAGCTGCATTCCCCACCCCCAGTGTTCACGGCTCCTAGTCCACAGCAGTTCTGATCACCAGATTCCCATTTCAGAATCTTATAATTTTGTCGATGTCTTAACCCTTCGTTTAGTTAGAGGGATGACTATTATTTTAATTAAAAAATAAAAGTCATCAATTATAACCAAATTGGATATCAGAATTGTTGCACATGACACACTATGTGAAGAGTAACTGCAATCCCATTGTCAGCAGACTGCTACCATTTCATCCTAGAAGTTCCACTGACACTGTGGATATACATCACTGTGAGAGTACTTAAAGGGGCCAGCAGGTGGCGTAATGGTCATGTTGCTGAGCTCACACGTCGTCGTCCATCACCGCTAGAGTCCTGGACCCAGCGGCCTGAAAATCACACTGGACATGTGTGCATGTGTGTCCAAAATCCCAAGAGGAGAGCGGAGGAGAAGGGGCTGTAGCAGTGTCATCCCTCCTGGGGATTGATTTCTTGTTTTCTGACTGTCTCTTTCTGACTCTGACAAGCACACATGTACTGTAGAAAAACTCTCTCTAAAATTAATTAATTAATTAATGATTAAATAAAAGTAGTAACTAAATGTTATGGTGCTGCAGAGTCACTGCCCTCTCCCCTCTTCAATCCTTTCCCACTTGTCAATATCCCTTCTTCTGTTTCAATCGAAGAATCACATTTTGTTGATTTTCATTGAGATATCTCCAGTATCACAATGATTGATGTTTAAGAAATGAATGTTCAAAGAATAAAAGTTACAAGAGGACATTACTTTAGTGGATTAAACTTCCTGAAACCATCTCCTATTCTGAACAAAATCTTAAACAGGCTCTCCTCTTAGGCTAAACACTAAACGTACAGGCAGCACATAATTTTAAAACCTAATACCTATGATTTTTACTTATGTACCCCAAGAGTACATCTCAGTTAATCAGGAACAAAAGAGCTACATGTATAACCGTAAGAGGAGAGCAGTTACATAATATTTTACTTAAAAATGCACTTGCACATATAAACTTTGAGTATAAACAGTCTACCTTCCTCATCATCGATGTGATGAGAAATGGCAGAAAACATGTGCAAACCATATATTGATTAGTAGAGGGCCAGCTGGTGGTGTGGTGATGAAGGTGGCTGGATCCCACATGGCTGACTCCATGGTTCGAGTCCCAGACCGAGACTCTTGAGAAACACTCGTGTGCATATGTGCCCACCATCCCAAACAGAGAGACAGATGGAAGGAAAGGGATTGCGGTATGACCGTCTCCATGGGGGATGCTTTCTCCTTTTCTTTCTCTCTCTTATTCTCTCTGTCCATATGCACCCATTGGCAAATTAAAGAAAAAAAAAAAAAAGAAAAAAGAAGAAGAAGAAAGGAAATTCTGGCATTTACAACAACATGGATGAACCTGGAGGACATTGTTTAAAATGAAACAAACCAAACACAGAAAGAAAAATAATGCACGTTCTCTCACATAAGGGGACTTCAAAACGTTTATGAAAAAAATGGATTAAAGTATAAGTTTATTTTGGTGAATAAAAGTAACAAAAGTCACACATAACTTTCCATAATACACATTTCTCTAAGGACTTGTTAAGGAACCCCTCCCGCACAATCTAAAAATGTTGGTCTCAGCGCAACAGCTGATATGGTGCTGAAGGTAACGGAATCCCACAGGGCAGACTCCGCAGTTCGAATCCCAGACCCAGATCTTGAGAAACATGTCAGGCACATCTGCGCGTGTGCCCAAAATTCCAAGAGGAGAATGAATAAGAAAGGATAGTAGCGTGGCCATTCTCCTGGGGGTTGCTTTCTCACTTTTCCTCTCTCTCCATCAAGCACATGCCCCAGAGAGTAAATTTAAAGAAACAAAGCCAACACACAAAAAACCCTGTTGATCTCACGGAAGCAAGGAGCAGGGTGCTGTAGCGATTCTCAGGGTCTGGGGGAGGGGCAGGCAGGGCTAGGGGACGTTGGTCAAGGATGGAAAAACTTTACTTAGATGGAAAGTTCAAGAGAGCAATAACGATGTAACTATAGTAACAATGTATTGTATCTCAAAAATTGCTCAGAGTAAACGGTTTTCACCACACTAAAACAAATATATGAGGTAATGCTTGATTTAGCCATTCTACGTGTATATACTTCAAACACGTACACCATAAATCACTATAAATACACACAATTTTTATACATCAATTAAAAATTAATAACATTTGGGGGCCAAGTGGTTGCGCAGCGATAAAGCACAACACTCTGCCGGGTCCGTCCATGAGGGAAGGTTTCTGCTTTAGGTATAGAGCCCTCCCTGAGGACACGGGCACACCTGAGCTCAGACATGGGGCTGGCTGAGGCCAGGGGTGATCGTGGCATCAAGACCCTATTGGAAGTGCTGCCTCTCTGTCTCTCTCTTTTTCTCATGGAAGAAATAAATAAACGCAATTTTTTTTTATCTAAAAAAATAATAAAAGTTAGGTTACATGTTCAAAAAGAAAAAGTATGCATTGCTTCCTTGTGTGTATAACAGAGCATGGTCTTCCTCATTACTGCTGTGATTATCATCATCCACTGTGGGCTGATGTCCACCTCAGGGCAGGCAGGAGGGGTGAGGAGAAGCCACAGGAGACAGGGCTGTGCACCAGGAAAACGCTCTGACATGGCAACCAGGAGACCGGAGCCAGTCTCCAAGAAATTTCTTAACTTCTTTTTTTTCTTTTTGGAGAGTTTTTTGCTATAAGGCATGTGCCCGCCAGAAAGACAGAGAGAGAGAGACAGAGAGACAGAAAGCGAGAAATCACCCCCTGGGGGGATGGCTGCAATCCCTTCTCCTCCATTCTCTTCTTGGGATCTTGAGCACGCACGCACATGTGCCCGGTGTAAGTTTAAGCCACCAGGTCTGGGACTCAAACTGTGGTCGACTACATGGGAGTCCAGAGACATAGCCATTATGCTAACTGCTGGTCCTAAAACTTCGTAACTTCTTGATGCTCTGTCTTTGCAACTAGAAAAAGGAAATAATAGTAATTGCTTTGCCAGTCTGCTCTGGTTGTCAGGACTATCCAGTGAAATTAAGTGTCTTTTTCAGTCATGGAAAACCTATTTTAGGAGGTAGTGGGGTGTTTAAATCAGGGTATCCTACACCAGAACTATGTAGTGCTGGGTAGGTCATTTTGATGTCTGAACTTGTGGTCTTCATTTTAAAATGAGTTGACCCTATTGGGAGGGTGGATATAAACAAGACCTTCATGTTTCAGATACTGCCTTTGAAAACCGTGTTCATGTGCTGTTAGATCTCTAGCTGTGATCATTTTAAATGGAGGATTTTAGCTCAAGATCGGCAAAGTAGACATTGTAATATATTTACAAAAACAAATGGAAACTTTATGCAGTATATAAAACACAAAATGCAAGCCAAGTCAACTCCCTAAAGATGAGGGCATAATCCAGGTTGATTAAACACAAAATTCACACAACTTCAACCACTTAGCAATACCTAGTACACATGGTGCGCTATAAGGCATGTGCCCGCCAGAAAGACAGAGAGAGAGAGACAGAGAGACAGAAAGCGAGAAATCACCCCCTGGGGGGATGGCTGCAATCCCTTCTCCTCCATTCTCTTCTTGGGATCTTGAGCACGCACGCACATGTGCCCGGTGTAAGTTTAAGCCACCAGGTCTGGGACTCAAACTGTGGTCGACTACATGGGAGTCCAGAGACATAGCCATTATGCTAACTGCTGGTCCTAAAACTTCGTAACTTCTTGATGCTCTGTCTTTGCAACTAGAAAAAGGAAATAATAGTAATTGCTTTGCCAGTCTGCTCTGGTTGTCAGGACTATCCAGTGAAATTAAGTGTCTTTTTCAGTCATGGAAAACCTATTTTAGGAGGTAGTGGGGTGTTTAAATCAGGGTATCCTACACCAGAACTATGTAGTGCTGGGTAGGTCATTTTGATGTCTGAACTTGTGGTCTTCATTTTAAAATGAGTTGACCCTATTGGGAGGGTGGATATAAACAAGACCTTCATGTTTCAGATACTGCCTTTGAAAACCGTGTTCATGTGCTGTTAGATCTCTAGCTGTGATCATTTTAAATGGAGGATTTTAGCTCAAGATCGGCAAAGTAGACATTGTAATATATTTACAAAAACAAATGGAAACTTTATGCAGTATATAAAACACAAAATGCAAGCCAAGTCAACTCCCTAAAGATGAGGGCATAATCCAGGTTGATTAAACACAAAATTCACACAACTTCAACCACTTAGCAATACCTAGTACACATGGTGCTCACAGCAGTGTCATTGTTTTCCTCCATATCAAGGAATTCAGTAACTAACCTGAGCGACGGTTGATTCAGAGCTTTCAAGCAGTGTCATCAACTAAAGCAATGAATTACCTGGGGTGAGCAAGAAACAATAAGTATCAGAATGTTATACTTATGAAAATGTTCACAAATGACATAGAACATATGATCAAAATGTTTAAATCAAGTGTTAAAAACAGGGAAAATCCAAGGACTAGATGATGTAATGGTTACATCGCTAGACTCCCACGTAGTCAACTGTGGTTCAAGTCCCAGACCCGGCGACTTAGAACTCACATTGGGCACGGACATGGATACCAAACTTGAGCTGTGAAATATTATTTTCCTTGACTAAAAATGAAGATTTTCTACTGAAACGTCCCCCTCCAGATTAATATTTAGTGGGAAAGGCACAAACCCAGGCCCATCCTGAGATAGATACTGAACTTGAGCTGTGAAATGTTGCTTTTGTGTGGCGTGCACATGCACTGCAAGGTTTTAATTGTTTTGCTTTTTAAAATTAAAGCATAAAGGTTTTTATTATATTTTTTTCTTATTATTTATTTTATTTTTTCTTGTTCTTCTTCTCTAATTCTTTTCCTTTTTTCTTTATCCCTTGGCTGCTCAGCTTCCATGCTCTGAGTGTCTAGACAGGTCCAAGTGAACAGGATCCAAACATCTGACTATGATTAGGGTCAGAATATTCCTCTATTCCCACTGAATCTGATGCACAAAGAGTGAAAATGAAACAGAGAGTTTACAGATCACCTCCTCCTGCATGCCTCTGAACACTCAGATTGAAGTGCAAATTAGGAAGAAACAGACCATCCATCAGATGACTAGAAATCACCACAGAATTACAAGAAGTATGGAAAAGCAGGAAAGCACCTCTCCTCCATGGGAAAAGAACAACTCCTCTTTATCCACAGACAGTACAATGAAACTCATGGAAATGTCAGAGAAAGAATTTAGAATATTCATAGTGACAAAGCTAATAGAGATGGAAGAGAAGAGAGACAATGAACTGCAGAAGAGGAAGGAGAAAGGAGCTGATAAGCTCCAGGAGATGAGGAAATTCTTGCAAGATCTAAAAGAGGAAATAGAATAAAATAAAAAAGAATCCAATGACCCTATTAGAGATGAAGGCTATAATATGGGAAATCAAAACCTCCCTTGAAAGTATTAAAAGCAGACTAGATCATACAGAAAATTGAATCTCAGATGTAGAAGACAGAATTGCTGGCATAGAAAAATCCACCAAAAAGATGAGAAAATTGTCAAAAAAAATGAGAATAATATATGAGAAATACTAGATACCCACAAATGTCCAAACATCTGGATAATTGGTATCCCAGAAGGCAAAGAGACTCATAAGGGCATTGATAAGCT
This sequence comes from Tupaia belangeri chinensis, assembly GCF_000334495.1. Taxonomy (NCBI): domain Eukaryota; kingdom Metazoa; phylum Chordata; class Mammalia; order Scandentia; family Tupaiidae; genus Tupaia; species Tupaia belangeri. The sequence goes on from NW_006159761.1 coordinate 222,077, forward strand.
ATTCCATGAGATCCTGCAAGAAAACTTTCCAAACCTAGAGAGGTATTCAAAGATCCAGACCCAAGAAATACAAAGGACCCAAAAAAGAATAAACCCAAGAAGATCTTCTCCAAGATGCATTGTAGCCAAATTGACCAAAACCACAGACAGAGACAAGATACTAAGATTGGCAATACAACAACATCAAGTTACCTACAAAGGATATCCCATCAGTCTAACAGCAGACCTCTCATTGGAAAAAATGGAAATGAAGAAAGAATGGGAAAATATATTCAAAGTGTTAAGGGAAAATCAATTTCAACTGAGAATACTGTACCCAACAAGATTATCCTTCATATGGGAAGAAAAGACAAGAACATTCTCAGGTAAACAAAATCTGAAAGACTTTACCAACACCAGACCAGATCTCCAAGAAGTTCTCAAAGGAGTGTTATATCAGGAAAATTAAATACTGACACACAGAAATAAGAATTCAAAAGTTAAGAAAATGGCCAACTTAACAATAGGGAAAAGTCTGAAGTTAAATATTGTATCCCAGAATTTAATTGGGAAGATTGAACCACAACAGAAGATAGATTATGTTAATGAGACTGAACTGGTGAAATAGCATTTTATGACTTCTGACTCAAACATTGTTGATTTTCTTCTAGGGTTTGTTTTCCAGTTTTAAGGATTTTTTTCCCTGTCTTGATCTGTTGATAGGTTCATGTACTTACTATTGGAACAGAATCCTAACCAATTGCCTGGCTTTAAGCTTTAAGCAAAGCATTTCTAAGCATTTCTTTGATTTATTAAAGCTAAAACTGCTTTTCTTGAAATTAAAAAATAAATTTAAAAATGTATTTAATGACCATAGTAAACTGTATAGCATCAGCCAGGTGCTACCATATAATAATTCTACTCAGAGTTTCATGCTTAAAGTCAGACACGTATTCACAGATACGTATCTACCAGCTGAACTTTCTGTTGAATGTAGTTAGATTATTTAAGAAATTTTGTGAGTCAATAAAATGTGTGGGAAAAAAGGAATGGAAAACAACTGTAAATCCCTAAGATAGTGTGGTAAAAATTAAAATAAATAAAATAAAAACCTCACACCGGGTGCATGTGTGTGAGTGCTCAAAATTCTGAGAAGAGAATGGAGGAGAAGGGATTTGGGTATGGCCATCCCTCGGGGTGATATCTTGCTTTCTGTCTGTCTCTGTGTCCTGGGTCCTGTGCCAGACTCTTCTATTTTGGGCTGAGTACAACATGCTTTTTCATTTCTTTATTTTTTTATTGTATTTATTTATTATTACTTCTTAGTTTGACTAGAGAGAGAAAGTGAGAAAGCAAGCTGCCAGGTCCAGGGCTCCAACCATAGTCAACCATGTGGGAATCTAGCTCCTTAACCACCACCCCACCTGCCACCCACAACCTGTTTTTTGTTTGATTGTTTGTTTTTGTTTTGTTTTTTATTCCTCATTACTAGGACAGGCCCGCAGCACAGTGGTGAAGCTGTGCATCGGGAGCCAGGTCCCACACAGCTGACCACAGCTTGAACCTTCCCTCTGGAGGTTTGTAAAACATGCTGGTCACGTTTGCATGTGCCCAAATTCCTGAAGGGAAGGAGAAATGGAGGAAAAGGGTTGCGCCGTGACCACTCCCCACTGGGAGGGCTCTCTCGTTTTCTCTCTCTGTTGGTGTGTCTCTCTGACCAGCATATATACTCCTGGCAATAAAAATTTTAAAGTTAGTTAAAAATATGAAAATTCCTCATGACTTTCTGTTTTTCTCGTTTGAAAAATAAATGCACAGGACCAGCAGTTAGCATAATGGCTATGTCTCTAGACTCCCATGTAGTAGACAGCAGTTCGAGTCCCAGACCCGGTGGCTTAAATTCACACCAGGCACGTATGCGTGTGTGCCCAAGATCCCGAGAGGAGAATGGAGGAGAAGAGATTGCGGCGTGGCCATCGCCCCCGGAGGGTGATTTCTCGCTTTCTGTCTCCCTGTCTCTCTCTGTCTGTCTGGCGAGTGCACGTGCCATATATCAAAAACCTCTCCAAAAGAAAAGGAAAGAAATACAGTGGGGGGAGGAACGGGCCTGGGCGGAGAGTGGAGAGGAGCTTTGGGGCTGCCGTAATCAGAGGTGCCTAGTTAGGGCTGACTTCCGTCTGGCCAGCTTAGAAAATGTTCTATCAAATCCGTCCGTCCTAACTCGTAGGGCTGAGTCGCCTTTCACTCAGTCTGACTTAGCTACTGCGGGATTTTATCTCTGAAACACGCTCATTGCCCGAGGCAAGGGTTGAGGAGAGTAGCGGAGTCTGTGTCTGTATAAAACACCCGTTCTCACCCCTTTGCTTCTCCAGTTTCCACATCTTGTCCAATCTCTGGTCCTTCTGGGGCTGGCTGTGGAAGGCCACCGCTTTCTTCCAGAGCAGCACGTGCCACCCGGGTGGAGCACCAGAAATTCCCAGGGGGTGTGTGGTTTCCGTGGAGCCAAGGGAAAGCCGTCCTCGCTGCTCCAGCGGTCTCTGTGGAGCATGGCCTCGCAGCCCTGCCTTTGCAGAAGCTGGTATTTAAAACCTGGAGAAGTCCATGGCTTAGAAGCCAGAGGGATCTTCTGATCTCTCAGACCTGATTTCTTATTCCAAGAGACACAGGAGACAGTGCAGGCTGGAGGCTCGGCCTGCTCTCTGAAGGACAGACATGGACCAGAGGCTTCTGACTTTAAATACCACTATCCTTTGGGGACTTGGGGCTTCTCCAAGACCGCTCACAGCCGGAGCCAGAATGGTCACAAGAGGCCTGGGAACAAATGCGAGTCACACAATTCGGAGGCCACTGCGAGACAGCCGCAGCCTCACTGCTTTCTGTTTTTGTTTGTTTTTTTCCTTACTTTCCTCCCCACTCTTCCTCTATCTTTCTTCCTTCCTTCTTCTGTCTCTCTCTCTTGCCCTCCCTTTTTCCTTTCCTCCTTCAATACCTTTACTACAGGTGGGTTGACTATATTTTGAGTTTTACGGTAAACTCAGCATGCTGGGCAGGTAGAAAACAGTAATAAATGTTCCATGTTTTCCAATGCCTTAATCTAGCTCCTTACTTTTCCTAAAATTATTATGTGCTCAGATAAATGGATTAACTGCCTTGATAAATGGATCATTTACTGTTTTAGAGAGATATTCTTGCTATATGATGTGTAGGCTTGAGAGAAAAAAAGAGGTTATCCCCTGGGGGGATAACCACACTGCAATTCCTTCTCCTCCATTCTCCTTTCAGGATTTTGGGCATGCACACACATGTGGCCAGTGTGTTTCAAGTTGCCAGGTCCGGGACTCAAACCACAGTGAGCCATGTGAGAGTCTGGTGCCTTAACAACTTCGTCATCTGCTGGCCCTGAAAAATGGATTTTAACATGCCATTGGGAGTCAATTAGTAGTTAGGAATACCAAGGATTCAGAAGAAAACACCCATTAAACTCTTGCAATGACACCAAGACATGTGGGCGCAGGACCCATCCTTGTTCCAAAGAATTACAGCCTATTGGAAGAAACAGAAAATGCAGCTGAAAATCAATGTTTATCGAGAACTGAGCAGTCTTAATTCAGTCAGTAAGCATTAATTGAGCACTTACTGTGTGCTAGGATTGCTTGTAGGTGCCAGAGATAAAGAGGTGAATGTAAAAGACAAAACCTGTCTGACAGTCTCTGTGGTGTAGGGACTAGGCATTGTGGAGCCTTTACTGGGTGCTCTCCAGAACTCTCTAAGCTAGATATTATTGTTCCCAGTGTGCACAGGAGAACATGGAACTCAGAGAGGTTATGTGATCCCTGTTCATTAGAAAAAGAGACCGGGTTTCAAACCAATCTGCCTGAGTTAAAAACTTGCCCTGGGTGGCCTTTTGCGATTAAAGAATTCACAAGAGACACCACAGGGCAAGACAGAACACGGTCAGTGCCAATTGAGAAGAATCCGGATGAGAAAGACCTGGCCGAGGGGCTGGAGCCTCGAGTCTGGGGCCAGAGCTTAGAGAAGAGAGGACAGCGGGAAACCGAGCACATGGAGGTGCAGAGACAGACTCGGGCAGGCCCACTGAGGACAGCCAGTGGAAGGGGCTTAAATGAAATGAACCTTTTTCCCAGGCGAGATTCAGGAGACAGAGACACAGAGGAGGTCTGAGAAAAACCGTGGTGCGCTGTGAACACCAGAGTTTGTACCACAATTTGGGGCCGCAGAGAGAGTGGAAGGGTGGACTGAGACGTGACAGCCAATGCTCTTCCTCCGTTACCACTGAAAGATTTTTACCTTTCCGAGTTACTGTCTCCTTATGTATGGAATGGAGGATAATCATGAACGTATCTTTATGACTTCAAGAATAACCAACTAATAATAATAAAAAAAAGTTTAGATTTGTAAATTGCTGGACAAATGGGTCAGCATTTGAATAGGTTTCCACCAGGGCTATACTTGTTAATACCCATTCAGACCCTTCTCTGGGCGGGTTTGCTGTTCATACACTGGATACTTGCGTATGAAGCCAATAAAACGGTCTGAAGAATGTGAGAAATGTATCTGCTCCATGAAGTCATTGTTCCACAGTTGTCTGAAGCTCCCAGTGGACTCCGAACATCAGATTGTCTGTTGTTGCTGCTTTCCACATTGCTCTTTCCCATGGGGAGATTCTTTTGATATCCGCATGGGGTATATGGAATTCTTAGGGGGTGAAAGGTGTACTTTCTGTTATAGTAACTTTTTACTTAACCAGTTCATTTCCATACAAACACTGCGAGGATGCAGTAAAACTCCAAGGGGCATACCAGGTCTGTGCTTTAATTTTCCTCTGGCAGGGCAAAGTCACTGAGCAAACTTTTTGAGCAGCTGGAATCGTTAAGGTCACACTAACATTGAAAAAACAGAAAAAAGGTCCTGACATCAACATACCCAAAGATCTGAATAATTTTGGGCTGCCTCCAAATTGGAAATCCATTTCTCCGGGCTGTTCGTTTCTTCCGTTCTTTCTCCCACACTGGTTTCTGGCACTCCCCATTTTTCTGATGAATCCAATTTTATGCAGATTTTAAAATTCTGTCTGGTATAGTACAAACGGTTCCTACAGTATAACCTTTAGGTCAGTTCTACTCAGCATTATTTTCTCAGTCTCTTCAGGGAAAAACAATCACTTTCTTCTGCCCAGCTCTTGAGCAATCGCATCCGTTCTCTGATGGAGCTGGCTCTGCATGACTGTCCCAAGGCACCCCGACGGTGCCCGACGGTGGAGATGGCAGGTCCTTACACGCTCCCTGAGGAAACGGTGACCCGCTCCTCCTGATGGGAAGGCAGCCTGGATCGCGGGGCTGTTCCTTCAGTCTGATTTCCCCTGAGCTTCAGATTGTGACTCGTGCTTTTCTGCTTTTCGCTAGCTAGCTGCAAGACATCCTGGAGTCTGACAGGGGTGTGTGGGGACCTGCATTTTCACACCCTGAAGCTGGTAACCGTTCCGACTTCAATGCCTGGAGAAGTAGGTGATTTCAATTGCCCTGTTTCCTTTCAGGGGAAAAGGCTTTCTTTGCACCTAAACAATCTTCCGGTGCTTTTGACTGACAATCATATTGTTATGATTAGGACTGGACTGCCTGACTCCTGCAGGGATAGCATTTAAAGCTGCCTTAGACTGGCACAAATCAAAATATTCATCAACTTAAACTATGTCAGCGAAAATGGAAAAGCCAAAATTGTAGTGTTTTATATCATGTCAGAAGTCCACGAACGCAGCGCGAAACCACTTAACCCTTTCCCTGCCTGGAGAAAGCGCGAGTGCGCTGCACAAGAGCAGCTATCGGGATAGCTTTTCTAAATTACAGCCACGACAGAAATGCCCATGTTCTCCCTGGATAGCTCTTTTTGCGTTCGAGGCTTATTGATTCAATGAAGGCTTCATTCTCCTGAGTCATTTCTTCAGCGCCCTCCCTGGGATGCCTGTGGTGTGCAGGGCCCCGCGCCCGCCTTTGTGGGAAGACGAGCTGCATTCCCACACAGGATCTGCTGATGGTCTATGAGGACAGAAGCCCACCCGTAAATAGCTCTAAGTGGGCCACGTAAGTGCGGCCGGTGGTGTAGGCCGCCAAGGTAAGGAACAGAGGTGCGGTCATTGGCTCCTCTAAGCGGCTGACTCCCCAGCCTGCAGGTGTCAAGTTTTCCTCTCCTCTGTCGGCTGTAGGCACTTTGCAGTCGTCTGGCTCCTGCCCGTCCCTGCCTAGCTCTCGCAGCCACAGTTCACTGCCCACTGCCCATGGGGCCCTTTCAGAAAGCCCTGGCCTCCGAATTCAGGCATCACAGCTGGAGGGGTCAACATCAGCGGTGGGAGGAGGCGGCAAGATGTGGGCCCCGGCTACAGAGGACAGGGGCACGGTACGGGTGGAGAGCCAGGTCTTCCGGGCTTCTCCAGGGCAGGATCCCAGCCCTTCTAGTGCCTGCTGCTACATTTTCTCCAGGGAGCAGGGCCCGAGTGGGTTCCATTGCTTACACCCCAGGGAACCCTATCGAACGCAGAAGCGTCGTGATGAAAGGAGGTGGCTCACCTCCGTGTGACGAGGTCGAGACTGGGTCCTAGCGCAGTGGCAGTATTTCCACGTCTTATCCGATGTGTCTCACGTGGCTTCCTGTTACCCTCGACCTCCCCATCTGGGTAGTGAGACCGTGAGTCATTCCCAGCCTCAAGGGAGGGTTGTCACAGCAGAACTGGAGAACAAAAGAAACAAATCCTTGGTTTTCCAGTTAAAAAGCTGAGCTTCAGGCTTCAGACACGAAAGATCTGGAAGGATATTTGATCGGTTGGAGCCAACTTTTCCCCTGCCCATGTAAGATAAAAATTCCCCTGGCTGGGATACAAGGGCCATCCTAATGGGACAAGAAGAGTTAGATGCTGTCAAATCCCCAGAAAGTGCCTCTTCTCCCGCCCTCCCTGATAAGCCCTGGTGTATGTGTGTGTGTGTGTGTGTGTGTGTGTGTGTGTCTGCATGTGTGTTGGGGGTGCTGAGAACAGGGGGGGGCCGGCTTTATTTCCTGGTTGGAACCCAGGAGATGGCAAACCTCGGATCTCCTCAGACGAGCTGCCTGGTATGTCTGGAATGGCAAGCCCCCGTACTGCTCAAGGGGTCCCATGTCCTGGTATGGCGAGGGAGGTGAGCCTGAGAGGGACAGAGGTGCCAGGACAGCCAAGTCTGTGGGATCCCACAGTGTGGCCTGTGGTGAAGATGTAACCCCATGGATGAGTCCAGCAAACCACCGAGGTCCACAACCGAAACGCGCCAAGGGCCTCGCAGGGCTCTGGGGAGGAAGCGATCAGCGCCGTGGGGCCCGCTATGCTCCTTTCTCTGCCCTGACTCCTCCCCTACAGGGCTCTGAGTAGAAGGTTCAGGGACCACGTAGGTGAGGCCTGTGCCGAGTCCCTGCCACCCACCCTGAGGAGGTAGAAATATCTGATTGCTTCATAGGACATGCGTGAACTCCCGACTCAGCGAGCTGTGGCATACGGATCGGCTAATGCCACGCACAAACCACCCCCAGTGCAGCGTCGGAGAACAGCAATCCAGCTGGCTTTCGGCCCGCAGCCAGGACAGCACAACCTCCGCCGGGTCCCAGCAGTCACCGATGCACAGAAGGGCCAGCAAACCAAATGGCTGCTGCTTCAAGTCACGATCTTTCCACAAGGTCTTAATTACTAAGGCATGGTTTATATAGCGTGAAATGGCGCTGTTCAGCTAGATGGTTTTATGTAAGCATGGAGATTTTGGTAAGATTTGGCATCTAGAATTGAGATGCTTTTGAAACAAAAGCTTAAACTATGTCTTTGGCTTTGGGACCAGGCAGCAGGGGAAGCTGCAGTCAGCGAGGGAGCGACTGAAACCTGGGAGAGGCGGCCTGCGTTTTCCAGCAGCGGGACCAGCAGCACGGGCACCACCCACGGTAACTCGGAAACCGGAAAATGTGCCGCTGAGTTTCCACCAGGGGTTCTCGACCAAGCGCCGAGAGTGTCCTCTGAGTGCTTCTAGGTGCTGCACGCGAGATACCACGGGGCAGAGATGCCACATTTTCATTTGTGACTGGAATTTAGAGGCCACAGCAAGGCCCAGACTCCCTGGGTTGGAAAACAACTTCCTCAGCCTTGCCAGCTGGTCGATTATCACAGGTTCAGAAACAGCCACAGCATAAATGGCTCCAAGGGAATGAGTGTGAGGCCTTTGGTTAAAACCTCACGCATTTAGGGTGATGACCCCAGAGCTCCTCAGTAAGATGGAAGGTCTGCTAGGACGTAGTGGCTGCAGGCGGCTGGGACTGCCATGCAGAATAGCACACGCTGCAGCTGAAACCACGGGAATGTGTTTCTCACCGTTCCAGAGGCTGAAGTCTAAGGTGGGAACCAGCAGGCTCTCTTCCAGGCGTGTGGGGGGTCCTTACACGTGCCGGGGTGCACTCTCTGCTGCCTCTTCTTACGGGGACACCAACTCTGCGGGATCAAGGCCTCCTTAACAGTAGCTTCCTCCACCAGACCCTGTGTCCGGTTCGGTGCCTGGGGGTTAGGGCTTCCACGTACGGACTTGGTATGCGCTCGCGGGCACCATTCAGCCCATCGCAAACACCTTCCCTGCAGCTGCCTGGTGTATGCAGTCAAGAGAAGTTTTTATTAAAAAAATCACTGTAAATGCATCTTTGGGGTTAATGAATGAAGCCAGGTAAAGTCCAAAGAAAACCTACACAGTTTTGAGAGCGTCATGCTGACGAAAGCACCACTGGCTTGAACTGAAAGAGACATGGATGCTCCAGAACGAGAAGAGGCCTCTGGCCGGCAACGCGCCTGTGGGCAGTGGGCAGGCCAGGAGGGCGACTCCGTGCAGAAGTGGCTCATTTCTTTTCTTTTCTTTTTTTTTTTTTTTTTTCCCGAGAGGTTTTTGCTATAGGGCGCTCACCAGATAGACAGAGAGAGAGAGAGACAGAAAGCGAGAAATCACCCCCCAGGGGAGATGGCCACACCGCAATACCTTCTCCTCCATTCTCCTCTCAGGATCTTGGGCACTCACACACACATGCCCGGCGTGAGTTTAAGCCACCGGGTCCGGGACGCGAACCGCGGTTGACTACATGGGAGTCCAGCAACATAGTCATTACACTAACTGCTGGTCCCTTTGTGGCTCATTTCTTAAGAGAAACGAAAGATATCTCAGAGTGGGAAGAACAATGAACTCGGGACCCAGAGAGCAGAACTAGGCCCTGACAACACTCCTGGTCCCCAGAAGAGGGATCCCGGCAATGCATCCGTCCTGGGTTAGATCTAGGACACCTTGCATCGGCCTCCTGTCCTCCTGGGTGAGACAGGAATG
>NW_006159761.1:231466-247720 GCF_000334495.1 Tupaia belangeri chinensis
AGCATCCTGGCGCTTTCCCCATGGCGTGCTGAGCTGTGCTGAGCACCCATCACGTCTCACTGCAGTCTGAGGCCACTGGGTGAAAAGGAGCCATGTGGGAGGCTCAGCACTGAGGGGCCTCCCTTCGTCTGGACTTGGTTAGGCAGAGATCTGGACTCCGGGCCTGAAGCCATACACAGTGAGCCCTGGGGAGGGAGGCGAGCATGCTGTGCATCTGGAAAGGGAGGCTTGCAGCAGGAGGCAGACCAGGAAGGTGTTGCAGAGGCGGCCTCGTTCCTCTCATCCCACTGCCCTCCTGTAGCAAGCCTTACCCCCTTCCCCCTTGACATGTGAAGTCCATCTCCCACTGGAACTGGGCGGCTCTCTCTCCTCATGGGAACCCCTAAGCCCCTGCCACTCCTGCTGCCATCCTGCTGTGCCAGGACTGCCCTGGATCCAGCCCGAGCTAGCCCCTGGAGGTGAGAGTAAATGGAGACAGAGGCCAGGAGACAGCTACCACCAACAGACCAGGACCACCCTGCCCGGGAAAGAGGCCAGAGCGCTGCCATCACAGGAGCGAGCCCTGCCGGGTCAGCAGGGCTTCTCGCCTGACCCTGCACCATGCTGCTGACCAGGGTCGTGGCAGGTAAAAGTGCACGTTAAGACCAAGTTAGGGGTGGTTCGTTCTGCAGTGTAACTACCTGCCTGTGTGGCTGGACAGGCAGAGCTACTTGCACTTCCCTAACAGTATGCTGCTGCACTAGCATCAGGGCAGGACAGGACAGGGAGGGGGTAAAACCCAGGGACGCAGTAGGACATGTTTTCAGGAGAGCCTCAAGCCCTCTCCAGCCACCCTGCCCCCCAGTTCTCTCACAGCCATTTTGACGGTTCAGATCTCTGTATCTGGGGAGTTGAGAGGGACGCTACACAAATCTTAAAACTTAGAGTATCAGGACCAGCAGATGGCGTAATGGTTACGTTGCTGGACCCCTACATGGCCGACTGACCACAGATTTGAGTCCCAGACTCAGCACCTTGAAACTCACCCTGGGTGCATGTGTGTGCATGCCCAAAATCCCGAGAGGAGATTGAAGGAGAAGGGATTGCAGCATGGCCATGCCCCTGGGGGATGGTTTCTTGCTTTCTGTCTTTCTTTTTTGTTTTTGGAGAGATTTTCACTATAGGGCGTGTGTGCTCGCCAGACAGACAGAGAGAGACATAGAGACAGAAAGCGAGAAATCACCCCCCAGGGGGGATGGTCACGCCGCAATCTCTTCTCCTCCATTCTCCTCTCGGGATCTTGGGCGTGCATGCACACGCGCCCGGCGTGAGTTTTAAGCCACCGGGTCTGGGACATGAACCGCGGTCCACTACGAGTCCAGCGACATAGCCATTACGCTAACTGCTGGTTCCCACGCTTTCTGTCTTTCTGAGGCAGAGGCGAGTATACATGCCCTATAGCAAAAATCTCTCTCTATAAAAATAAATAAATAAATAAAATTTTTAAAAATTAAAGTTTCCATTGCAGTGAACATGGACACTCTTGAGAGAGGAAACATTCGGACTCAGTTTCCCCAAGGTCTAAGTAACTGTCTTCAGCTCTTTTCCTAAGAAGCAGAGCAGGTCCATGTATGTGTACACACATCTAGCTTAGACGCAGGGCCTCGCTATTGCCCAGGCTAGCCTTGAACTTGTGATCCTCCTACCTCAGCCTCCTGATTATCTGGGACTACTGGCACAGGCACCCAGCTTGTGAACATTAGATTTTACAAGACAACAAGCACTGGTCTCTTGAAAGAGAGGCTGGGCTGTCTAAGAGATGCCCTTGTTTGCCCAGACTTTTGCCCAGGACAAGTCCGATGCCACCGGGACACTAAGGACCGCAGAAGACCTGGTGCTCTGGGCTGCCTTCGAAGTACTGAGACCCACGGAGATTTGGAGAGGAATGCAGCAGACACCTGCCTCCTTGCAGGGCTTCTCAGGGCCTCTGCTGGGATAGGGACATTGCTCACTCCCCTCGCAAAAGACTGGTCCCCACCGAGCATGGGTTTACCTGGTCGTACCTCCAAGGTCCTCCCTCTTCCACCAGCAGCACAGTGAACACCCAGACCACATAGCTTGAGGAGGTTCTGGGTCTATGTGGCTCTGGGGCCACGTCTACCAGTGATTGCTCAGGAAAACACATGAAGCAAATGAGTCAAAATATGGAAAATGATTCACTGTAGTTGTTTCGGCTATTTCTCACCTTATTTCTATACAACTGTGACTAATTCTACCAGATGCCAGCTTCATATATAAGACCATGGATTTTCAAATTTGAGTCTGAATTGCTTGGTTTTTGTGTGGCTGCATAAATGAGTGAACAGCTAATCCCGAGGTTTCAACAACACAAAGACCGTGTGGCAGGTACACACTTCAGGATGCTGGATACGACTGACGGCCACATGGCCTGTGCACATGCTGGTGTTGCCCCAGCGACTGAAAAACAGCTCATGAGAGGGCTCCTCAAGCTCCAATGACTCAAGTCTTCCCTTTTCTCTCTAGCAACAGTGACACTATACATTGCAGGGTTATTATTTCACTTCTCATACAAACCTCTGGCCTGGTGACTTATCCCTTGAGGCATGCTATAATCACTGAGAAATGTTATCCCTGTCACATCTTATTGCTTAATTATGACTCCGTTTTAGGCTCCCAGAGTCATCTGGCTTGGAAAGTCCTCTCTGTGTGATCATGAACAAACCTCCAAGTCGTGCTACCCTGGAGCTCACACTGTCTGTTCCATTTCCGTCTTGTTCTGTCTTAGGCAATAATTTTTGCCCCAAGATTCAACACCACTTTAAATAACTGTGATGAGCTCTTACACGTATGCAATTTGCCACAAGACAACAACGCAGGGGCGGGACAGTGCTGCAGGACAGCTCTGCACCAGTGCACATGGGAAGGTGTGGTTCACGTCCAGGGACCTCCGAGTGTGTGGGCACACAGGTGTGATCTGGGCTGGCTGACACTGGGGGCAGATCACCACAAAAGGACGCTGCTCAGGGTGCTGTGTGCAGCTCTGTATTTCTCTTACTTGTGGAATAAAAAAACTTTACAAAAAATAAAAGATACTACTAACCCTTTGTCTTTCAAGTTCATTCAATCAGTACTTGATGGGGCTTCACACTGATGCAGTCCTATTTTATCTGTGTTATTATTTTGAGAGATTTTTGCTATAGGGCACTTGTGCTCACCAGTGAGACAGAGACAGAAAGTGAGAAATCAGCCCCTGGGGAGAGAGCCATGCCACAATCCCTCCTCCTCCGTTCACCTCTTGAGATTTTGGGCAGGCACACACATGCGCCAGGTGTGTTTTGAGCCACAGTTCCAGGACTCGAGCCATGGTCGACCATGTGGGAGTCCAGCACCTTTACCACTGTGCTACCTGCCGGCCCCAGTGGATTCCTCTTTTAAACCAATGACATGCCAGATCCTCTTCTTTCCAATTCACTCTTGCTCTGGTACTATACTTCTTAAACTCAAAATTTATGCATATTGCCTAACGTTTTTTTGGCTTTTGTTGTTTGGTTTGGTTGTGTATGTTTGGGTTGTTCCCCTTCCTGAAGGCAAACTAAAAGGTATGGGCGAATCTTAGGCACGTCTAAAGGTTGCAAAAGTGGATAAAGTAACTAAAATCAGGACTGTTCTAAAAATGTGTGATTTCTGCAGTTTGCACCGACATCTGGTGTTCCGACGCTTGTTCTGCATCGTTATTAAGACATTATGGGGCCAGCCAGTGGCATGGTGGTTGAGGCACGGGACTCCCACAAGGCCAACTGCAGTTTGTGTGCTGGCCCTGCCAGCCTGCTTTCTCACTTTCCCTTTCTCTGGCTCTCTCTGGTTGAATTGAAAAAGAATAAATTTTTTAAAAAGCCATTATGTTCTGCATCAGTCTTTATTTATCACTGCATCTTACTCCTTCAATGAGAACATAATCTTCTAAAGGACATAAAGGCATACACATAGACTTCTTCCATGGCTCTGTCCATATCAGTAGCTACACTTGTTTGAGCAATTGAGTAGAGGATGCTGCATTCTCAGGACAGCTGTGTGGGATTAGAAGCTTGCAGAGTAGCCTGACACTGGGGTACAGGCAGACTGCAGAATAGTGTCCGGCTTCACCCTCCAGAGAGCAGTTCAAGTCAGGCCTGGGGGAGACGTAGACTGAGAAGGGGAGTAATTATACTGGGCCAGTGGCCCCAGGCCTTGTCTGGCAGACTGAGTTATATCTACCAGGGCCTTTTAGAATGCTGACTTGGCTCCTTAGAAATACAAAACCGAAAACATCATTTATAAAGGTCATTGAGAACGGCCCAGGTCAGAATAGCTGGAGTCCGGTCTGTGCCAGTGCCATGGAAGCGGAAGTGTCTGGATACTTAGATAAGCTCCTTGAGAGTACTACGTTGCCAAACCCAAACAAAGGATGAGAGGTTTATGGCTGAGTTCTCACTCTGTAACTCAAGTGCCACTCCAGCAATGAAACATGTTCTAGGAATTCCAATCAGAGATTTTTATCATCTGACTTGGAAACCAGCTGTGCTCAGGGAGTACAAAGATTTACCACCTGCAAGCACTGTAATTCTGCGGAATTATGCAGAGGGAAAACTTGAGGAAAATACAAGGTTTTATTTAAATGCAATGAGAACCAGGCTTTAAAAGCTTCTGCTTCTCTGAAACCCACAAAGAGGGCTCTAATTTAATGAAGGCAGTAGTAGGGAATCACAGTGTAAGAACGCTTACACTCAGGGATTCGAGCTTACCCAAGTACAAGTAGTGCTTGAAGATAGTTAAGTATAATTACTATGATTGGTCAAGACCATCTTTTAAGTAGACAAGTGTGAAAACAGAGTAGCTGGCTCCCAAATTACTCATCTCTTCAGTAAGAACCCTGGGCGCCCTCTGCTTTAACTGTCTGAGAAGCAGAAAAGAGAAGTTGACACTACAGAGGGACAGTGCTACAAAGGGCGGGAACTCAGGGCAGTCATTCTGAACCCAGCGTTCCCTCCGGATACTTACTGGTCACTGTGGAGTTGTGCACTTTTGCAGCAAACCCTACCGAGCGTGTTTTATTTTACAAGCTGTGTGATCACGGCTGTCCGGGAAACCAGTGCCCAAAGCCCTCACGCCAGCACCAACAGCCCATTTCTCATCTGCTTCGCCCCATCAGGCGGGACGCAGCCAAGGCAACGTCACCTCGTCACTCGTACCATCGCCTCAACAATCAGGTACCACTCTAGGAGAGCCAAGCAAGAGAAAGCTTTTACAGAGGTTTCCACGACATCCGATAGCCATATCTGCAAGTATTTAAGCATCTCTCTCATACACAATCCAAGTCGGTTATAAAGCAAACATTTCAGGTGGAGGAATGCAGAGCTCCATGGTCTGAGATGTGAGAAAACGGCAGGAGCCTGGAGCTGCAAGTTCATCAGCACTTTAATTTTCAATCGAGCCAGCTGAGCAGCCAACAAACTGCCAGTGAGAGCGCTGGCCCTCAAATCCCTCATTATAAAGCAAGGTGACTGAATCGAATGACGTCTGAGATCACACCCAACTCATTTCTCCACATACGACTGGTTAGACTGAGATTTAAGATTGTGTTAACCAGTATTATATTAACATAATTAACATATTACGATTACGGTTGTATTTATAACATTAGAGAACCTTATTTACTAATTTATTTTCCTTAATAGAAGTTCAAACAAAAGTAAATAACATGGGGCCGGAGGAGCAGCAATGCCATTTGACCCACATGGGAAGGTCCTGGGCTGGGTCCTGAGCCTCCCTTGACTTTATACCTGTCCTGGTACGAGCGAGCGTTCCTGAATCCAGCTGGCTGAAACTAGCAGCGGATCGTGGTGCGAAGCCCTGCTGGGATGCCTGGCTCTTTCTCGTGGAAGAAACGCATTTTTTAAGGCAAAATGAGAGACCATACTATAATTCATCACACTTGTTTATTTCTTAGAAAAATATTTTGGTCAATGAAACTTTTCATTTTTATGTACATCATTTATAAATAAAAATGCAGCTACCTGTATAAATGCTTCTGTTTTGCGAAGCTGGTAACAGAAAGTCATACTTCCAACTCAAATTATAAAACTACAAAGCTCATCCATATTAGGGGCGGCAATACACTCAAACCCATTTTAAATAGAATGTTGCCCTTTCAGGAACTACCATGGACACACTATTATAGTTGTCCCTATCTTCCTTTATGACTGTTCTTTTTGTTTTTTAAGATTTAAAATATAGTATTTTTTACTTTCAGCATTTCTGATAAATATATAATAATTGTATGTGACATTCACAGACTGTGGCAAAACTCTATTTATTTACACATTCACATACAGCACAATGGAGTGGTCAAGTATCAGCTTGATATCAACTATTAAGTAATAAAAAGTCAGCTTTTTAGCAATTTATATGCTTTGACAGGTTAATTTATGTTTGACATATAAAAATACACATTTACAGATAGTTTTAGAAAGAAAATACATCTTTTTTTGACAACGAAAAGTAGCAGTAAGAAGGGCCAGCAGGTGGCATGGTGGTTAAGGTACTGCATTCCCACATGGCCAACTACAGTTTGAGTCCCGGACACGATAGCACGAAAATCATGCTAGACAAATGCACATTCTTGCCCCAGATCCTGAGAATGGAGAAGGGAGTGCAGGGTGGTCATACCCCCTGGCGGATGATTTCTCACTCTCGCTGTCTTTCTCCAGTGAGCACACGTGCCCTATGTCAAAAACCTAAAAACAAAAAAGCAGCAGTAAGATTTTCTGTATTATTTTCAGCCTCACTTTAGAAATGTTTCAAATACCTAAATTTAAATAATTAGTTGCCTAAAGGGTAGTATTTTAACATTCAAATTATACAGTATTAAATACTACGTATGTACATATGTGTGTCAACTATCCAAAACTCAGGTTGTAAACTAAAACCAACTAAAATGGCCAACTGAAAACAAAAGGAGTGTTAGCTTGTCTGTTCTTTACATAAATTGCAATTTCCACATTGTATTCTGCAATTTTACTGAGCCCAGATACATAATTCAACCTATTTTTGTTTTTTCTCTTCCTCTTTTTTCCACACAGGAACTATGTCTTTTTACTTTATTATAAAATAGAACCTCTATTCTCGACACTTCTGCCAGAAACATTACTGGTCTAAAACACTCTAACCATGTAGCTTTCTTCCATTTTTAAAGTCACGCACTTTCCCAGTAAAAAGTGTAAAGGAACATTGAGGGACGAGATCACAATTGAGGTGAGCTGCTCCACAGCCTCATGGCTAAGGGAGCCAGATCCCGCAAGGCTGATCGCAGTTCAAATCTTGGCCCTGGAGGCTTGAAACGTCCCAGGTCCTGACAGGACTGACAGGACTGACTGATGAAGAGATTGTGGCATGACCTTACCTCACGAGGGTGCTTTCTCCCTCTCCGTCTCCAGTGAGCAAACATACCCTCTGGAGATTTTTTTAAATCACATTGAAACATGTCCCTACATAGATGATGTTACCCAACTAAAACTAATTATGGATTCAAAAATTAGCCCTGTTCTAAAGAGGCCTTTGTCAGAGATCAGGGTCTAATGTCCTGCAGAAGCAGAGTGAGTACCCAGTCAGCCAGAGAGAACACTGGCCTTCATGTGGCCAGAGCAGGTGAAACGCCATTAACATCCCGACCGGGGCCGTGCGCACCAAGGGGCACGCTGGAACCTGCACGCTGCTCATCGACCTGTGGGGAAGCAGCCTGTGCCTGAGCTTTCCTGTTCTCTTTGGCAGAGCCCAAGGCCACACTCTCCCCAGCGGGCTGACGTGGCCTCTCCACACGAACCACTTGCTTCCCTGCTTCTTGTTCCCGCAGCAGTTTTTCCACCTCTGCCTCCAGCTCTAGAGTCTCCTCGGCTTGTACGTCCAGCTGCTGCATCAACTCCTCCAGCTTCTTGGCCTTCCGGAGCTCGTTCTGCTGTATGATCGTACACAGGTGTTCGGTGAGCTGCTCTTTGATCTCAGTCTTGCGCTGCAGATCTAGCTTGGCGCCAACGTACTCTGCCTCGGCCCTGTCAAAGCGCTTCCTGTGAGGACAGATGAAAAGACTGGGCCATTAGTTCTCCACTGAGGAAGATATCCAACAGGGTCTAGAAATACACTCCAAAATTTGAGGGAAAAAATATCATGAAGAAGTGCATATTAATACTTAACAGACATTTGTCTAAACGTAGGCTATGGTTTCAGAGATGTTCACAACATGGCCATTGGGATTCACCACTGTAACATTCCTCTGTATCATTTCTTCGTTCTAATGCGCTTGAGTGAAGGCAGGCTCAGAGGGTTAACTCACTGGTTTGCAAGTTCCAGAGGGGAGAGCCCTGATCTGTATGTAGTGTTTGCCAGGTTATTAGGACCACCATCCCGGCCAATTTCAAGCTATCGACGTGCCATTGTTGAATGTAGAACTGGGGGAGAGACACCAAATCTGATTTTCATGAGTCAGTGCAAGCTAGCTGAGGGCACAAGTGAGTAAATTTATGAGAGGTAAGAACAAGTGATGCAGAAAATCTGCATCTTTGATTAATGGACCAGAAAAAGAAGAAAAATTATGATGGATAAGGGTCTCAAGAGTAGGTGGAGGCAAACCTACGCAAGACAGAGCATATCCAGCACAACGGCACTGGGCAAGGGCAAGCAGCAGGCACACGCAGATGGAAACCAGACAACTTCCAGCAGGTCTCGCAGCCTCCGCGCTGCCCTCAGGCTAGGCCACATGGTTCTGCCATAAGGAGCAGTCCTGTACTACTGTACGCAGATGCTCGACAGCATCACTGCCTTCCACACACTGGCCACCAGTACCATCCCCAGTTCTGAAAACCAGCAATGCTTCCAGACATCAGCGAATGTCACAGGAAGGACAAAACAGTTCTCTGATGAGACCCCCCGGGTTAAGGTGTGCTCATCCTCTCCATTCAGCAGCCACAGACCACTGCCATACTCGTATCAGGAGACGTTAAATATTTATACGTGTATAAACGAGACAGGTAATGCCAATTACCGGGATAATTTTACAAAAAGCTACCTTTTTTTCTTTTATCACATCTACATTCACTACCTTTTGCCTTTTTCATATAATCTTTCCTTTTTTGGAACAAATAGTTTCTTTCTTTCTTGAAAAAAAAACAAACAAAGGTTGATTCTTCTTTACCAACAAGTTCTTCAACTCGATCCCCCTAACAGAGTTCAAGGCCAAGTTGTCTAACATGCCAGGACTGCCCACACCAACTCAACATAAAAAGCACTTTCGAGTCCAAGAATTAGAGCAAAAAGAAATGGATCTACCTTCTAAAGTTAAGAGTCTCTGTGTCGAAAGACAGTGCTGTGAGGAATAAAAGTCCTCTGTCAGAAAAACCAAGGTGCAGGGATCAGCAGTTTACGTAATGGCTATGTCGCTGGACTCTCATGTAGTCGCCCGCGGTTCGTATCCCGGACCCAGTGGCTTAAACTCACACCGGGTGTGTGTGCATGTGTGCTCAAGATCCCGAGAGGGGAATGGAGGAGAAGGGATCGCAGCGTGGCCATCCCCCCTGGGGGGTGATTTCTTGCTTTCCCTCTCTGTCTGGCAAGCACACGTGCCCTATAGCAAAAACCTCTTCAAAAAAAAAAAGAAAGAAAGAAAGAAAGAAAGAAAGAAAGAAAGAAAGAAAAGAAAACCCAAGGTGCAGAGCCTTCCTCTGCCACTTACTGTGTGCCTGTTTTGGCAAAGCTTTCTTTAGATGCAAAGAACAAACGTTCTGTCAAACAAGATCAGGTTAGAAAAGAAGGGTTTAAGATTTAAGAGGCAATTCCAGGACTGACTCTGCTGCCTAGTGGTTAAGAAAACAAGATCCTACATGGCTGACTATGGTTTGAATCCTAGCCTGGTGACTGAAATACATGCTAGGCACAAATGCATTTGTGCTCGAAATCCCAATAGAGATGAGAAGACACTGCAGTGTGACCACAGTATTGGGGTAGGGGGTGTTTTCCCTTCACCCTTTTTCCGTCCGCTGGCAATTATTTAAAAAAAGAAAAAGGAATAAAATTCCACAGAATCCAAGTCCATTCTCTTCAGTGTTCAGGAGCTGCTCAATTTCTTCCGCTTTCCTGTCACACCCACAGCCAAGGTGGCCACCAGCTGTGGCTTGACATCAGACTCACTGAGTGCAGTCTCACTAATCCAGTTCAAAAGTCCAGAGGAAAACCCAGCCGTTCCAGCTCCTCTTATTGAACAGAGCCCTGAGCACCAGGCCATGCCATGAGCCACTGCTAGGCCTGTGGATGACGGCCGGGAGATGTGGTCCGCCTCTGCCATCAGATGGGCCAGGGTCAGCCTCATGAGTGTAAACCCAGCCAAGTCCTGCAGGAGGGGCGAAGGCAGGGCCTCGCTGAGCCTTGGTCTGCCTGTGAGTAAGTGATGTCGACTCGTCTCTCAAGAGTGTTAAGAATGTAATGGTGTAAACAAGCCAAGTGCCTAGGCTGGTGGGTGCTCATAAAACAGAACTTCCTCTTCAGAGCACAGAATTAAACGGTACTGCAGCACATTAGTCCATATGTACCTTAAACCAAGATTATGTAAAATTTAGGAAGCTGGTCTTTATACTTGAAAACTCACATCTTCAGCTTCATTTTCAATCAACTCGTATGTTAGACTTATTGTCCTAAAATATCTCTGGGTCCCTGGGTCCCTTACTTCCAGGGCCGAGGAATGCTCTTACGTATGCCCTGCCTGGTGACCTCTCTGCAGACCCGTGAGCACCGTGCCTCTTCCATGCTCGAAGCTCTTCTCCCCGACAGGTGAGGAAAGTCAGCAGAGAGGTATGGAAGGCGCTCATGAATACCGAGTTGAAATGAACGTCTGCAAATAGGTCTCTGGGTTTCCACTCATCTTTCACCCTGGACGAGTCACTGAAGATTTTGTATTTTGTTTATTTATTTAAAGTCTTCTGGCCAGAAATATGCATATATATTCTTATACTGAGTGATCTGTGTTTAAAATACTAATTTCACAAATTCTACTACCCGCCTGGAGGTCAGGTGGGTAATACCAAATCGGAGTATGACGTACTTTTGAAGAGAAAAGTAAGAGCATTATACATAACACAGACAGACATACAGAACTGGAATTGTAATTATGGAACAGTTTTGTTACTTTAAATGGACATTAAATGATTTAATGAATAGTATTTAAAGGATTCTAGAAATTGTCTCTTGGTTTTGGCATCCCTCAAATTTTTAAAAAACTCGATCATTAACCTTCCATATACCATTGGGTTCTACGGTCCACTTCGGTTTTTCAGTTTATTTTCTGAGTAGTCCTATTTGTACAGATTAACATACCATCATTTTTATTCAAGTCTTTTAAAGAATAATGAGATAATTTACTCATTTTTAAAATAACAAAATAAGGGCCAGCCAGGTGGTATGGTGCTTGAAGTGACTGGATCCCACAGGGCCAACTGTGGGATTCAAGACCTGGACCCAGAGGCTTGGAAAAAAATCATGCAGGGCACTTATGTGTGCATGCCCAAAGTCCTAAAAGAAGAACAGAGGAAAAGGGATTGTGGTGTGGCCATCCCCACTGGGGGATGATTTTTCATTTTCTTGCTCCTGCAAGCACACGTATTCTATAGCAAACAAACAAACAACAGAATAAAACAAGTTCCATTTTACAATCACTAGATAAGACCATTTTTTTAGGGGTTTTTGCTAAACGGTGCATGCGCTCATCAGGAAGAGAGAGACAGACACAGAGACAAAAAGTGAAAAACCATCCCCCAGGGGGGATGCCCACATTGCAATCCCTTCTCCTCCATTCTCCTCTTGGGACCTTGGGCACGCACGCACACGGGCCCAGAGTGAGTTTAAGCCACTGGGTCTGGGACGCGAACCGCGGTAGACTACATGGAAGTTCAGCGACATAGCCATTACTCCAACTGCTGGTCCTCCAATAGACCTTTTAATAAATCTAAATAAATTATGACATTGTAGAGACATTAGTTTTCCTGTCTTAAAATATTTTGCCATTTCATCACTCTAAGGATTTCATTACTCGATTATTACCATTTTTGCTCTCAAAATAAAATGACAAAAAAAATAAACGATGATGCAAGGATCTGAATGGATGACAAAATAATAAAACAAATTTCATCATTTGTTTCCTTACTATCTTGTCCAAAGTACTATGTTACCTCAGAGAGGGACAGAAGACTAGAAATACCATCTCTGTAACTTTCAGTTTTCCATTGGACAAGTTGAGAACTAGTATTTTTTTTTTCACTTTCTGCCCATATCGGCAAAATAGTAAAAAACTGACAGAGGAAGACATTTTGCCAATATTAGACAAATCCCAAGAGGAATGCTGTGGTAAGCTAAAAACAGCCTCCCAGAGATAAATGCTTCCTGACCCTCGGAACCTGTGCACACTACTACCCGTGAAAGAGTAACAATTACCGTATTTAGCAAGCACAAGATTACATTGAGGCTTCTAAGGTGGGCCCTATGTGTAAACACATGGATCCTCCCAGGGGCCAGGCAGAGAAGTCCACAGAAAGGCGAAGCAGCAGCACAGCCACCAGAGGCAGGAAGAGACAAGGAGCGGGTAAGGAAAGACGACCCTGCCCACACCTGGACTGGACGTCTCACCTCAGAAATGTGAAGAAAAAGTTTCCGATAGTTTTAAGCCCCCCAGTGTATGGACATTTGTTTTGTCTAGAAACTAACACAGAGACTCTGGAGTGTAGATGGTGAGGCAATGACAGGTAAAATCTCAGACCAACGGTCTTCAGACACATCCTCGGTGAACTTCCTGCAACTCGACACAGCAGGTGTGAGGCTGGAAAGGAAACAGGACAGGCTCTCACAGCTCATTTCAACAGGAAGGACGCGACCACCCAGTATCATGCAGGTACGGCCAGGCCATTGCCACAAGTAACCACATTCTCTCAGCTGCTCCTGATGTCTGGGAGTCAAAGAGGTTTACTATGCTCATCCTTACTAGAATCTTTAAAGTTGTTTTCACAACCCGTATTTTTCTTCCTTCATAAGGAAGTAAATGATTTTAAAATAATTGCCTGTGTATATGTGTGTGTGCACATGCGTGAGCGCACATGCATGTGTGTTTATGGGTGGCTATTAAACCTAGATGGCAAATGCTAATTATCGTTCCTGGTATTGGAGACTTCAAGAAACCGCTCCACAGGGAACACCCCAGCAGGGGCCGGCGGGCTGCGGGGCACACGGAGTGCTACAGCCTGGACTGGTGCGGCAGCGGACACGCAAAGGGGCCCACTGGGAATGCTGACTCTAGAGGTGCTCCTAACACGCTCTAGATGCCCACTCTAAAGCAAGGCCTGCCCATTCACTGTCCAAGAACCTTGGTGGACAAAGTACTGTATCAATACCAAAACTTATTTTATTAAAAATGAACGTGCAGGGGCCAGCATGTGGTGTAGTGGTTAAGGTGCTGGACTCCCATTCAACCACACAGTTCGAGTCCCAGACCCAGCAGCCTGAAACTCACACTGGGTACATGTGTGCGCATGCTCAAACTCCCAAGAGGAGAATGGAGGAGGGACTGTGGCGTGGCCACCCTCCATGGGGGGTAATTTCTCACTTTCTCTCTCTGTCTCTCGGTGTCTCCAGCAAAAGTCTCTCTAAAATGGAGGAGGAATTGTGTGACCATCCCCTCTAGTAGGTGTTTTCTCACGTGGTCCCCATCTTCTGGCAAGTGCACACACCCTCCAGCAAATTAAAAACCAAATAAATCAAACAAAATCAGATTATTTTTCTGTTAAAGTTCCTAGTACTATATCTTATAATATGAATTAATCACATAAAAGGCTACAGAAGGCATAAAATACCCTTCTGGCAAACATACTGTTACAATCAAATGTGCTAAACGACCTTATCATAAAATCTGGAACCTCTAGCTATCAACTACTGATGTCATTAATTTAGGTAGTTAATTAATAAAGACAATCCATTAAGCCTAATAGCATTCGGTCAAACAACCATTACAGAAATCACTGGGACAACCACAAACCTCCTTCTTAAACACTAAAGAGTGAATTAAAAACCACAATCAAGCATTTCCACTCTATTAAAGCGTTGCATAAACATTCTAATGTTGTGGTCTACCCTGAACTAATGAGGCATTCTGATGATTTCTAGTGTTACAGAGAAAGATGCAGAACTGAGTCATTAACACAGCATTCCCTTGTGAAAAAAGACAAGCTAGGATGATTAAAGCAATGTTGAAAGGCCTGAAAACCCTGAAATTGGACATAATTTTTTGCCTTTTTATCTGTTTGCAAAGTCCATGTAATTCTTTACATGTGTCAGCTTATTTTTAAAATATTCTGATTTTTTTCTCTTTAAAAAATTGCCAATGGTCCAAACCAAGAGAACATATGATATCAAGCTATTCTGAACAAAATATAATTAAAAGGGAAAAATTTCAAGTTTCCAAGACTCAGTGAGTGGTGGGACTATCAGATGTCATGGTGGTTAAGGTTCTGGACTCCCACATGGCTGACCATGGTTTGAGTCCTGGACTTGGTGGCTTGAAACTCACACTGGGTGTGTGCGTGCGTGCCCAAAATCCTAAGAGGAGAATGGAAAAGGGGGGTGATTTTTCTTTGTTATAGGCGTGCACTCGCTGGAGACAGACAGAGAGATAAAATGCGAGAAATCATCCCCAAGGGAGGATGGCCACACTATAATCTTCTCCTCTCAGGATTTTGGTCATGCATGCACACACACCCAGCATGAGTTTTAAGCCACCAGGTCCAGTATTCAAACTATAGTCCACTACCTGGGAGTCCAGCAACGTAACTATTATGCCATCCGCTGGTCCCATGATTTCTCACTTTCTATCTCTCTGTCTCTCCAGCAAGTACATGTGTCCTATGCCAAAAATCTCTCTCTCTCAAAAAAAAAAAGACTCAGTGAGTGAGTCTTAAAATAGCTTCAATCCATAAGGACCATATTGAATAATCAAAATAATTTTCTCGTTATTCAGGACAGTGAAATGACAACAAGAGCTGAGAGACTGCAAGGAGAGAACGATAACACCCTCCACAGGGTCTGGTCAAGCTGCCATCCTGTCCTCCAGCCCTCCAACCTGTCAAGACCTTGGGCAGGAGCGTGTACACACAGAGGGTTTTAGGCTGACTGGGACAGACATGCGAACCACAGTCACCATCTGGGATCCAGCTTCCCCAGAGCTGCGCATTACTGCTGTGCCACAGTGCAGGCCCTGATACTTAAAAATGTAATGAGCCAAGAACACAGACTTGCTGTGTTATAATAGTCAAGTTCTGGGTATAAGTCATTCAGGTATTTACTTTGGTAGACTCTGAAAACTGTAATAAGTGTCTCAAATATGAAATAGCTGATGGTTTACAGGGAAGACTGAACTGTAAATACATAATGCAAGAAATGCTCTAACAGCATGTGAACAAAGCTACCTGACAGGGCAGAGTGGAAGACTTCACAGAAAAGGAGACACATGAAGGAACCCATCAGAGAAATACATACAGCACCCAATGCGGTAGTTAAGAGGCTTAAATGATAAAGTACATAAAAGGTCCTGGCCCAGCTGGCAGTAAACATTAATTAAACTGGACTTCTGTTTCAAGTTCAATTCCCCTACTTACTGAGCACACGAGTAGTCAAGGCTGGCCTGATCAATCCGGTTCCTGAGGATTCCAATGTCGGCTGACACCATGTCATCCAAAGCCTGCAGCTCCTTCTGGATCCGCTTTAGTTTCATGGTCTCTGCCTGAGTTCTTTTAGATCTATAAGTCAGGGACACAAGTGGGAAAATAACACCTTTTAAAACCATGCACCATATGCAATACAAGTGAGAAGGCAAAATATGATGTGTATTGTTTTCAAAACTTAGAAAAAAATAAAAACACTGAAATCAATGCTGGTCACATTTTGATACATCTTTAAGACTGCACTACAGGGAACTAGCAGTTAGCGTAATGTCTATGTCGCTGGACTCCCACGTAGTCGACCGCAGTTGGTGTCCCGGACCCAGTGGCTTAAAAAACTCAAGCCGGGCGCGTATGCGTGCGTGCCCAAGATCCCGAGAGGAGAATGGAGGAGAAGGGATTGCGGCATGACCATCCCCCCTGGGGAGTGATTTCTCGCTTTCTGTCTCTATGTCTCTCTCTGTCTGTCTGGTGAGTG
>NW_006159761.1:247732-252736 GCF_000334495.1 Tupaia belangeri chinensis
TGAAAATCTCTCCAAAAAAAAAAAAAAAAAGACTGCACTACAGTTCTTTTTCCCTTATTTTCCTCAATTTTCTCTCAGCACAGAGTATTTTCACAAACAAGGTAAAAAGTGAGACTTAGGGAGAAAAATGTGCTTCTGAATCTATATTCATTCTGAAAAGAGAATGAACAAGTACTAAAACAATACACTTGCATCCCTTTACATACTGGGTCATCGGAAGTCACGATACATTTTGCACAGGAAAACAGACAACTGTGCCATGACTTTTCCAATGACCCAATAGGATCATCCAGCACAGCATTTCAGATTCCTCATCTTAACTTATTCTTGGTAAGCCCATTTTCATCTGTCTGACACTCGCCTGACTTCAAGAACAGATGTGAGCATTAAACACTCTTAAAATGTCTACCAACATCCACTATATTTAATTTTTTTTTTAATTTTTAAGTTTATTTTACATTCTTTCCCTGAATATCATCACAGCATACAAGATGTGATTTCCAATCCAGAATACACTGTATAGAAGGTTATAGAGGGTTAATCATACAAGTTGTCAACCACAAATAATTTTCCTTTCCTTGTTTCTTGTGTATGTGTGTATGTATGTGTGTATGTCTCCTTCCCCATTTCTCATCTTCTGCCATTTCCTACTTTCCTCCCACACTTTCTCTGGTCTCTCCAGCTGCTTTCCATCCCTTTCCATTCCATTCCTATAAAGTAGCACCTAGCTGAAGCTTATATAGCTTACTGCGGTCATTAAATAGGTACTTTTTAATAAATATTTTGTAATGTTAAGAAGACAGTTTTAGCTTTAATAAATCAAAATAAAAAAATGTTAAGAGAACTTTGTTTAAGACTTAAAGCCAGGAAACAGGATTCTGTTCAAATAGTAGGTACATGGACCTGTTAACAACTCAAGAAAAGACAAAAATCCTTAACTCTGTATAACAAAGCCTACAAGAACATCAGTAATATTTTAGTTAAAAGTCATGGTTTTTATTTTTTGGAGAGGTTTTTGCTAGAGGGTGTGTGCACTCACCAGACAGACAGAGAGAGACAGAGAGACAAAAAGCGAGAAATCACTCCCCAGGGGGGATGGTCACGCCGCAATCCCTTCTCCTCCGTTCTCCTCTCGGGATCTTGGGCACGCACGCACACATGCCCAGCGTGAGTTTTAAGCCACCGAGTCCAGGACGTGAACCGCGGTCGACTACGTGGGAGTCCAGCGACATAGCCATTACACTAACTGCTGGTCCAAAAGTCATAAAATTCTATTTCACCAGTTCATACTCATTGTATCTCATCTATCTTCTGTTGTGGTCCGATCTTACCAATTAAATTCTGGACGATAACGTTCAACTCTGGACTTGTCCCTACCATTAAGCTGCCATTTTTTTAGTTGGTTTTGAACTTTTATTTCTGTGTGTCTGACTTTATAGTTTTCCTGAGATAGCATTCCCTTCAGAAGTTCTTGGAGAATTGGTCTGGTATTGGTAAATTCTTTCAGGTTTTGTTTACCTGAAAATGTTGTGTTATCTTCCCATATGAAGGGTAATCTTGTCAGATATAGTCTTCTTGGTTGAAATTGTTTTTTACTCAACACTTTGAGTATATTTTCACATTTTTTCCTTGCTCACATTGTTTCTGATGAGAGGTCTACTTGGTAGAAACCTGACATTTCTCTCTTACCAATCTTAGTACCTTGTCTTTGTGGGTTTTTTTTTTTGTTTGTTTGTTTTTTAATTAGGTTTTTGCTATAGGGCGCGTGCACTCACCAGAAAGAGAGAGACAGACAGAAAGACAAAAGGAGAAAAATGGGGGGATGGCCACACTGCAATCCCTTCTCCTCCATTCTTTTCTCAGGATCTTGGGCACACATGCACATTGGCCCAGTGTGAGTTTAAGCCACCGGGTCTAGGAATCAAACCGCGGTAGACTACATGGGAGTCCAGCGATATAGCCATTATGCCAACTGCTGGTCCTGTCTGTGGTTTTGGTCAATCTGGCTATAATGTGTTTTGGAGAAGATCTTCTTGGACTGATTCTATTTGGAGTCCTTTGTATTTCTTGGGTCTGGATCTTTGAATGCTTCTCTAGGCTTGAAAAGTTTTCTTGCAGGATTTCACGAACTAGATTATCAATGCCCTTATTAGTCTCTTCACCTATTGGGATACCCATTATTGGAATGTTTCGACGTTTAATGGTATCTAGTATTTCTCGTATGTTATTCTCAGTTTTGGGGGCTATTTTTTCAGTCTTTGTGGTGGATTTTTCTAGTCCAGTCATTCTGCTTTTCTACATCTGAGACTCGATTTTCTGTATGATCTAGTCTACTTTCAATACTTTCAAGAGAAGTTTTGACTTTCTGTATTATAGCCTTCATCGCTAACAACTTTGATTCTTTTTTACAGTGTGTTAATTCCTGTTTCAGATCTCACAAGAACTTCCTCACCTCCTAGAACTCGTCAGCTCTTTTCTCCTGCTTCTTCTGGAGTCTAATGTCTCTCTTCTCTTCCATCTCTGTTAGTTTTGTCACTATGAATATTCTAAATTCTTTATCTGACATATCCGTGAGTTCCATTGTACTGTCTGTGGATAGAGAGTTATTTTTTTCCCTTAGGGGAGAGGTATTGTCTTGGTTTCAAGGTTTCTTGTGTCTCTGTTTGTGATTTCTTGTCATCTGATGGGTTATTCATTTCTTCCTAACTTCTAGAAGTTCCATTGGACCGTTCAGACAAATGCTGGAGGAGGTGATCTGCAAACTCTGGACATTCTGTTTTTCTCCAGGAGGCTCTAGCAGGGTGAATTCTTAGCAGAAAATCTTCACTTCTCTTATTTCCTGGAAGTACTAGTTCTCAGTTCCCATGGAGGACTCAGTCATCTTCTCCACTGTATTTGGTTTTAATTTTTTTAGGACCCATTTCCCCAAGCTGCTCTTGTTCTCTGGGCAAAACTACAGATCTTCAAAATTCTGTGTGGGACTCAAAATCAAAATATTCTTTTCTAATTTTAGAGAAGCTCCAACTCTTATTTTCTCTGTCTCCTCACCACACAAGTGCACCATGAGCTTAAGAAACAGAATATGGGGAACCAGCCGTTAGCACAATGGCTATGTTGCTGGACTCCCACGTAGTTGACCGTGGTTCGCGTCCCGGACCCAGTGGCTTCAAACTCACACCGGGTGCGTGCCCAAGATCCTGAGAGGAGAATGGAGGAGAAGGGATTGCGGCGTGACCATCCCCTCTGGGGGATGATTTCTCGCTTTCTGTCTGTCTCTCTCTGTCTGTCTGGCGAGTGCACACGCCCTATAGCAAAAACCTCTCAAAAAAAAAAAAAAAAGAAAAGAAAAAGAAAAAGAAACAGAATATGCAAGTACAAAGGTAAATTTTTAGCCATGTTTCTGCTCATTTGCAAGTTTCACACATTTTCCAGGGAGAATTCTCCCCATGTAAAACCACTATATTGTAACCTACATTTTCCTGATTTCTTGCACCCTTCTTTCTGCCTGCAAAAGTTCATTCACTTAACAGCATGATTTTTTATTCTGAGTACTTTATTGTACATTTATTCATGACTTAATGAGATTGTAGTTCTTTACATTTCTGTCTCTATCAGTCGCTGTCTTAAAACCGAAGCACTTAGAGAAGTAGTACTCAACCTATAAATCTTTTTGTAAAATCCCAAGTAAACAGCTTCCCTACTTCTTCCAAATTGACTATAAAAATGTTTTCTATTTTAATTTTATTTTACTTTATAATTTTTTCTTTTCATTTAATTGTACATCTTTGTGGAGTGCAAATGTTTTTTTTCTGGAGAGGTTTTTGCTATAGGGTGCATGCGCTCACCAGACAGACAGAGACAGACAGACAGAGAGAAATCACCCCCTAGGGGGGGATGGCCATGCCGCAATCCCTTCTCCTCCGTTCTCCTCTCGGGATCTTGGGCACACACGCACACGCGCCCGGTGTGAGTTTTAAGCCACCGGGTCCGGGACGCAAACTGTGGTCAACTATGGGGGGGGGCGGTCCAGCAACATAGCCATTACGCTAACTGCTGGTCCCAAGTGGAATATGGTTTTCAAAATATGAATACGGTACATAAAAATCAAGTCAAGGATATTACCATATTTGTTATTTTCAACAAAGAACACTGTATTATGTTGTACACCTTTGATTTTTATTCTGCTAGGGTTTTTTAAAAATTTTTTGGCGTTACATATATAAAATTGGCAGTGCCCTTTTTTTTTCACTCTGTTGTGCTATACTGTTCCACAATCTATTTGCCTTATTCTTTTTTTTTTTTTCTTTTTTGGAGAGGTTTTTGCTATAGGGCGCATGTGCTCGTGAGACAGAGAGAGATAGAGAGACAGAAAGCGAGAAATCACTCCCCAGGGGGGATGGCCACTCCGCAATCCCTTCTCCTCCATTCTCCTCTCGGGATCTTGGGCACGCACGCACACGCGTCTGGCATGAGTTTTAAGCCACCGGGTCCGGGACGCGAACCGCAGTCGACTATGTGGGAGTCCAGCAACATAGCCATTACGCTAACTGCTGGTCCCCTCTATTTGCCTTCTTTATATGCATTCTTGGTCTGGTGTTTTTTCCTAATCACTTGCAGGGCAGGAGGAAAAAAAAAACAAGGATACCACTATTTTATTTTATTTTTTTTCCTCCCCCTTGAAACACAGTAAGTTATTTTTTTGCCACATCAAAATCAAGGTATACCAGTAGAAGAAGAAAAAAATCATTTTCCAATAAACACATTTCTCCATCAGACAAAATCTAAAATGCTTAGCCCACCTGCCTTCTTCCTCTCTTCCGCCCTACACTCTAATCTTGAGCAATTCCCTTTGCCAGACTTTCCTGGAGGTCTAAAAAGAAAATGCCACTGAACACTTGGTTGCTTGCACTTGGTTTTCAGGATGCTCATACACTGCTTTACTGACCAAGCCTAGTTTCCTAAGGCCACAGGAGATCTGAAACCATGAACTAGAAAGGCAACAAG
>NW_006159761.1:253134-263812 GCF_000334495.1 Tupaia belangeri chinensis
GGTAAAGAGTGGCTCAAGTGGGTACTGTGCTGTTGGACACTGGCCCAGTGCAGTGAATGACAAGGGCTCACCAATAAGCTGACATGGGAGGTGAGTGAAAGCTGGATCACACATACTACACACAATGGAGACCCCGAGTCACCAGTGACAGCTCAGAGCTTAGAGCACAGTGTCTTCCACTGGGGACAGGGAAATGATTTAAGAAAAATGCCCATAAGAAACACGACTAAGATCTGTGTGAGTATAAGTCACTTATGGGAGATTACCCAATTCCTCTACATATCAGTTAAGAAAGGCCTCCTGATACCAAAATGAAAACCAGCATTTGTTAATTTTTAAATACTGACACTTACTTACTGCTCTCTTATCAACATGCAGATGGTTAAAACGGAAAATTCTGATACAAGTACTTATTACTTATTTATTTTTTGCTGTAGGGTGCATATGCTCACCAGAGAGAGGAGAGAGAGATAAAGACAGAGAGAGAGAGACTGCGAAAGCATGGAATGACCATGGGGAATGACCATGCCGCAGTCCCCTCTCCATTCTTTTCCCAGAATTTAGAGGCACATAGGCATGTACATGCACCTGGCGTGATTCTCAAGCTGCCAGGTCCAGGAATTGAACAACCCAGTCGGCCCTATGGAATCCATCTGCCTTAACCGCTACACTACCTGGCTGGCCCCCTAGCCCTTAAAATTTTAAAAGCCAACTGCATTTATAAATTGAAAATGAGTAGTGCTTAAAGTCACCCTTAACTGGGACTAGCAGATGGTGTAATGATTATGTTGCTGGATTCCTACGTAGTTGGCTACGGTTTAAGTCCCGGATCTGGCGGCTTAAAAATCCATGCTGGGCGCATGTACATGTGTGCCCCAAATCCCAAGAGAACGAGGGAGAAGGGACTGTGGTGTGGCCATGTCCCTCAGGAAACGGGTGATTTCTCATTTTCTGGCTATTTCTCGCTCCAGTAAGTGCACGTGCCCTATAGCAAAAACTCTGTCAAAAATAAATAAATAAAAATAAAGTCAATTGAAACTAAAATTTCAGTATCATTTATAAAGCATAATTTGCTTAATTAGCCTTGAAAGTAATGGTTGTAGTGAAAATATCTGATTCTTAGAACAGACAAGGAAAAATAACCACAAAACATGACAGAAATGAGTGAAGGGTACAGACAGGTTCTTCTGGCTCAGGTGCCTCACCTTTCTGCAATAGCTTTAGCCAAAAGGGCTTTCTTACGTTTATTTTTCTCTTCCATTAGCCGCTGTTCTTGCTGGAGGACTTCCCAACGAGACTTCTCTTGCCTAGGCAGCAAAAAAAAGTATAAAAATGAGATTATGAGGCTGCTACCCTATCCACGGCTTATCAGCCTCAGACCCTGAAGTACAAAGTTTCATCTAGCAGACTGCGTGCTTTTCTTCACAAGGCCCTTACATAAACCAACTGCTGCTCATGCTGGTCTACTAGGAGCAAAGGCAGTGACTGGCAGTAGAGAGGCTCACAGAACAGGTCTGCAAAATCCACTCTCTATATGTACCTAGGACCTACAAAGTGGCAGTTGGTGTGGTGTGGCATTTTTTAAAGAAATCCAACAGAATCTGTGTAGTTATGTACTATATGCAAAATAAATTGCTCACAGTATACATTTTAGAGTTTTCTTTGCAAAAGCCTCCATGCACTTAAACATATCCAAGGCAAAAACCAATGTTTATTTCATACTTTTTCCAATTTGCTCACTTTTTTCAAATTTGAACATTTTTTAAAAGAATAAAACACTATGAGCTAAGATTTGAAAGCTGGGACAAAAGATACGTCATGCAGGCACCTTCTCCCAGGTGCCTTGGTCCAGACTGGCCCCCATGCTCCTGGATGATCTGCCACACTGATGCCTGGAATGTCTCTGTTATTCTGATGGGGGCATCTCCCTTGAGGGCCATGGAGGTGTCCTACACCAAGTTCTTCCTTCCTTTCCCAATCCCCTACTGTTCTCTGGTCTACACTTTGCCTCTCCCAGAGACATGAGGTCCATCTCTGAGTTCTCTATGACTCAGCTTTCCCTTCTTCTTGTCATAGCCTTGGAATTTCTCTTGATACTTAGATTATGTCTTCTATGAAAATTATCTTAAGTTTATAAAAGAGTAGTAATTTTTTAAATGATATCTAATCTAAATTGTCTAGCTTAATTTTAAATTCCGTTTTCCCCTGCCTTATCTCAGGCCTTTGCTGGTTAACTACACTTATGGACATTTAATGCTTAAAGACATTTAAATTTATGCACTTCTTCAATGTTGGTTTCATAATTCAAGTGGTTCACCATGTCCTGTCAAAATGATTTCTTAGTTGTAAACCCTTGGTGGGCAGGAAACACTTTAAACTTACAACATAAAATCTGGACCAGCAGAGATCAGAAAACTATCTACGGTTAGGAAAAAAATAACATTAAGCTATCAAATAAGAATTTCTAAGAACTCATAGGACAGTATAGAATAGTAATTTCCGCAAAAATGTGGTTTAGTTATGCAGACTGCTTCTTCTTTTTTTTGTTTTAACTGCCAGAGAGCATGTATGCTCACCAGAGGGAGAGAGCACCCCTTAATGGGGCACGGTCCAGGTACTCCCGTTGCTACTTTTCCACTGTATCAGGTTTTGGGGCGTGCATGCATTCATGCACACAAGCCTGAAGTGTCTTTCAAGCCACTGGGGCTGGGATTCAAACCATGGTCAATCATGTGGGATCTAGTTCCCTGAGTCACTAGGCTATGGGGTCAGCCTGGAGGTTGTTTCTAATACACACACAATACATAAAAATCTGAAAAATCTAACAATGCAACTGAATTATATAATTAGCTCCCCAATTTCTTCCACTTTCCCCTTTGACAATTCCTTCAAACTTCTAGACAGATGCAAGATTCAATCTAAAAGCTGAAATCTGGGTTCAATGTGGGAAGTAGCACGATACAAAAAAGAACTGCTTCTAGTAAGAAGAGGCCAGACTAGTAGCACATGTCTCTGCTCTACCACTTACATAGCTGTGTATCAGCTCTATGAAAATACTTCTTTTCTGAGTTCCAGATACCTCATCTTTAAGGTGAAAACTAAATGACGCAAAAAACATAAAAGGCCTAACAGTGCCTGGTTTATATTTAAGGGATTGCTATTTTTCAATAGTTTATTCACTGCATCCCAAGGCTTGAGTGAAAAACAGAAAATGTTTAAAAAAGAACAAAGTACAGTTTCCCAAAGTCCAATGGAACAAAACGGTAAAACGCAAAGACTCCTGAGTATATAGACTTACTAACAATTCCACTTTCTTTGTCTCCGATTTGCAATCTGGCTTTGGAGGTAGAATCTCGGGATTTCTGTGACCATCACGGCAACTCTCCAGCCCCAGCTCCCTTGGTTTCTCATCACCATCAGGAGAGGTGAGAGGACTGGAAAGAGGAGAGGGAGAAGAATGTGCTCCCTGAGCGTGAAATCTCTGTTTCGGAACAGAAAGCAGCTGCTCTGGAGGTAACGAGGCTGCTCCATCTTGAAGTCCAAGTTTTTGCCTCTGCTCTAGGAGAGCTCTTTCTCGCTGAAGCTGTTGTCGACTTTTCTTCACAGGGAGACACCGCTGTGGTTCAAATGGATCTATGTAAGACAAGGAAGAAAATCCCTTTGTGTGAGCAGCAAATAATTTCTCTTAAAAAAAAAAAGGCATTAGCATTAAAACTTTGATAAAATTCTTGGTCTCTTCCAACCCATCATCTATCCTGAAAGCCCAAAGGGACAGACACTTCTTTTTTTTGGAGAGGTTCTCGCTATAGGGCATGTGCGTTCGCCAGACAGACAGAGAGAGACAGAGAGACAGAAAGGGAGAAATCACCCCCTAGACGGGATGGCCACGCTGCAATCCCTTCTCCTCCATTCTCCTCTCGGGATCTTGGGCACGCATGCACACGTGCCCAAGCATGAGTTTTAAGCCACCGGGTCCAGGACTCAAACCGCAGTCGACTACGTGGGAGTCCAGCGACATAGCCATTATGCTAACTGCTGGTCCCGACAGCCACTTCTGTACAGTTCCAGGTGTTCTCAGATCTTACTGTTACTATTCAACAAAAACTGCCCAGTTCTAAATTTCTCTTCACTGATCTACGAGTGAGGCCTTAGGTCCAAAGCAAGGTTTTTCAATTTGACTTCATAATTGTCAAGAGTCAACAACTGTCTACGTGTTTAGTCAAATTTAAGATGAAAATGAATTTGTCTTAAATTCGATTTACAGTTCTGTCTGCTCTCCTAAAACACAATGGTGACTGAATTTGCAAATGGGATTCCTCTTAAATTTTAACAGCTTTTACGGCAATCTGATACATAGGCAGATGCTACCACACAAACGTAATTGAGAGAAGTCTCATATTTCTAGGAATGCTAGTTAACCTTAAATCATTTTCTTACACCTTTCAGAATAATTCTAAGTTGCATTCCCTGTTAACTAGACTCTAATCAGAGCATTCAAATTAGCTATAACAGTGTCTTAAGCAAAGTAAAAGAGGAAGAAAAAACCTGAGGAATACAATCTTAAAGCATAGACAAAGTAACATTTCTAGTATATTTTTTGGACTGTGTATGCCAATGTTAACCTTTCAGGGCAGACCGGAACCTGACTCAAATACATACCATATGTAATAACGCAGTCTCTCGAAAATGCCTCCAAAATGAAATTATGAGTCACTGTAAATGAGCAACTCAAATGTGCTCACTGACCTCTGAAGCATTAAATTCCCAACATGGAGTTAAGGCTCTGGACCCGTCCCACTGCTGTGGCTCTGCCCAGCTCAGTGACTCAGGCAAGGTAACTGATTACTCAATACCCCAGTCTCCTCATCTACAAACCAGAAGAACATCATGTGTTCTACCTAAGTCCTGAGTTAGTATGAATTATATGAGATATGTATAGAAAATATTCTTCCTTCAAAGACAGAAGTACTATTACAAGTATATGGTACTGTTGCCTTAGCCAGAATCACAAAGTATTCTCCTGTATTTTTTTTTTTTTTGAGAGGTTTTCGTTATAGGGCACGTGCGCTTGCCAGACAGAGAGAGACATAGAGATAGAAAGCGAGAAATCACCCCCCAGAGGGGATGGTCATGCCGCAATCCCTTCTTCTCCATTCTCCTCTCGGGATCTTGGGCACACACGCAAATGCACCCGGCGTAAGTTTTAAGCCACCGGGTCTGGGATGCAAACCGCGGTCAACTACGTGGGAATCCAGCGGCATAGCCATTACACTAACTGCTGGTTCCCTCTCCTGTATTTTATAACACTTATTCTTGGACACATCATTGGAAGACATCACTGAGGCCACTCACCTCCTAGATGAACTCACTGGATGGTTAGTCCCTCTGAAATTCAATTATGATACTAGTATCTATTTAGTTGGCATTTTTAAAGAACTTAGCTTTTAGATTAAAATACTAATTTTTCACTCCCAAACACTAAACAAATGAGGCTACTTAAAAATGGAAGATACAATTTATGTACCACATATTGAGGGCTACAAATAGGAAGCAGTCTGTGGTAAACTGAGGAGCATATGCCTAGTGTAAAGGGGGCAATCCATGTCACCTCTGGTCAACTGCTGTCATTAAAAAAGTGAGGTCAGTATAGCCAGATATTTTGACTTTTTCATGACTAAAATTTAGATTTTTATGTAAAATATCCCGATTTATAAATGTAGGGAACTGTATCATTCAGGATAATTCAGATTAAGCCGCAGGGAAATCTACTCTGAAATCTTAGTGGTTTTAAATAATAAAGGATTATTTCTCCTTAATGCCCTGTGCCAACTAAATACCAGAAAGAGGGTTCTGGTGATCGGGGTCTAGGGTTCCAGACTGACAATGCTGCTGCGGGGCACCACACGAAGAAGAGGCTAAGGAAGATCTGCAGTAATTAACTGCTCTGGCCTGTAGTGGCAGCAACATCTCTGCTCCCAATTCCACCACTGACCATAGTCCCGCCCGAAACAGGAGCAATGGGCAAACGCTGGCTTGGCACAGCACTAACAATTATCATCACTATTAACTGCAAAAGAAATCTGAAGATTTGATCATCGGAAAGGAAGAGAGAGAGGGAGGGAGGGAGGATGAACAAAATTAGCAAAGAAACAGAAAAACCAAGCACAATTTTGGGATAAATTACACCAACAGGTGACCAGTCTATAATCTCTGCCCTATACCCTATTTTTGCTTAACTTATCAAAGGACACACTATACGCACCAGAGAGGCAAGAGACAGCAAGAAAGCACCTACCATGAGGTATGGTCTACCCACAATCTCTTCTCGTCCATTTCTCCCTCCATTTGAGATTGTGGGGCTTTGAATGCTTTTTAGTTTTTCTTACGGGGTGTATGTGATTGACAGAGAGAGAGACAGAGAGAAGGGGAAAATGAGAAATCATTCCCCAGGAGAGATGGCCATGCCACAATCCCTTCTCTTCCATTTTCCTCTGGGATTTTGGGTACACACACATATGTGCGCAGTGCGTTTTCTCAATCCACCAGGGATGGGGCTTGAACTGCGCAGTGGACTGTGTGGGATCCAGATACCTTAAGCACCATGCCACAGGCTCGCTCCCTTTCTCCATATCCTCTTAAGTCCTGCTCCATCCACCCAAGAAAACTACATTTCAATCATATGTTGATCATTTCTTTCCTTATCAAATAGTAATACTGCATCTACGAACGTTTCTATAAAGTATTTTTTATTCAGCTGTTTTAAGTTTATGAAAAGGGTATCATGCTTTTCATTACTCTGGTCTTAATACTACATTGCCAATATTCAACCACTGTTCTTGTAGCTGTAGTTCCATCCTGAATGTTGTATAACATTCCGTGGTGTGAATGCACCAGTCTAGTAACAGACACCGAGGCCAGTCTCAGGTCTTTGCTCCTGGAGATTCTGCTGTTACGTTTCCTTTCACATGTGCAAGAATTCAGCTTGGCTATTTCCTAAGAACTGCTGGATCACAAAGAGTAATTCACAAGCTGCTTTCCAAAGTGCATCCCCATCACAATGTGTAAGCTCCACTGGATGCACTTTCTCGTCAACATATTATGTTGTCATATGTTCTGACCTTTGTCCATCAGTGCGTACAGAGTGGTATTCTTTGTGCTTTTGGTCTATCATTCTCTTTGATGGAGGTGATAAGCATCTCTTCTTAATTTCCTTTCCTACCTGTACATATTGTTGGCTGACTTTTCTTTTAGCCCGTTTACATTTTCCAAGCATCAGCAGTTAACAATAAGAAAACAAAGATATTTTAATACCAGAAATTATACCAGAAATTATCATATATCTAGGAACAAATCTAACAAAAAGGTATTCAAGCCCTTTATGGGGCAAATTCTACAATAAAATACTTTCTTTAAAAATTGAAAACACACACTGGGACTCAGACCACGGTTTGAGTCCCAGACCCGGTGGCTTAAACTCACACCGGGCGTGTGTGTGTGTGTGCCCAAGATCCCAAAAGGAGAATGGAGGAGAAGGGACTGCAGCGTGGCCATCCCCCACCCCAAGGTTATTTCTCACTTCCTCTCTCTGTCTCTGTCTGTCTGGCGAGTGCATGTGCCCTATAACAAAAACCTCTCAAAAAAAAGGGACCAGCAGTTGGCGTGATGGCTATGTCACTGGACTCCCATGTAGTCAACTGCAATTCGAATCCCGGACTCAGTGGCTTAAAACTCACGCCGGGCACGTGTGTGTGCATGCCGAAGATCCCGAGAGGAGAACGGAGAAGGGATTGCGATGTGGCCATCCCCCTTGAGGGGATGATTTCTCGCTTTTTGTCTCTCTGTCTCTCTCTGTCTGGTGAGCGCATGCGCCCTATAACAAAAACCTCTCAAAAAAAAAAAAATTGAAAGTACATGGCTGTACGCCAAGTTTTTTTTTTTGTTTTTTAGCCTCCATTTTTTTCTTATGAAATAGAATATACATAGATATGTGGTATACACATACACACACCTTCTTCCAATCTGTATGGATAATAAATAACAGTTTAAGAAAGGAAACCTGACCGTAGTGCACAAAACTACTGTTCAAGGATAGCTATATCCTTCCTCTGTTAGAAAGCAGGGAAGAATGGTATTTCCTGTTTCCCAAGTCATGTTTTACTTTTCTTTTTCTCTTCTTTTAAAGAGAGATTTTTGCTATAGGGTGCATCTGCTGCCAGAGGCAGACAGAAAGTAAGAAATCATCCCCCAAGGGGATGGCCACACTGTGATCCCTTTTCCTACATTCTCCTCTCAGGCTTTTGGGCACACGCATACATGCACCTGGCCTGAGTTTTAAGCTACCAGGTCTGGGATGCAAACCGTAGTTGACTACGTGGGAGACCAGTGACATAACCATTACTCCATTTGCTGGTCCCAATATATTTTACTTTTCTTAAATGAAATATAAGTAGGAGGGACATATCATTCACTGGTGAAAACATACAACTGCCAATGTTCAAATTTTAAACATTTTTTCCCCTACCAGTGTGAACTCCTGTTTGACAGCACCAAAGATGGCATGACTGTGTGGAGCAGTCACGTGTGGATCCAAGTTAGACATGAAACTCAAGAAAACAAATCTTTGGTACTTTACACAACAGATATTTTAGAGCTACTTGTTATTGCAGCTTGACTTGGCTTATACTGATTTCGTAATTACCAATACCTTTGAAATCCCCTCTGATCTGCCCTTCCCTGATCACATTCCCTTGCCTCCCCACCAACTTGAATTCTCTTTATAGGTTTTCTATATATCTAAAAGACTATACCTGTTTTATATGATTTTGAGCTTATATAATGGCATTGAACTCTATATATTACTTTGCAGCTTTTCTTTTCATACATTGTATTTCCACAATTTATGCATGTTCACACATGTGGCCACAGTCAGTCTATGTACACAACTACACAGTAGCCCATTAGTAAAGCACGCCACAATTTTCCATCCACTCCTCTGATAATGAGTATTGTCACTGTTCCCAACTTTTTGATATTATAAATAAGACTATTAAGAATATTCTTTTTTTTTTGGAGAGGTTTTCGCTATAGGGCATGTGCGCTCACCAGACAGAGAGAGACAGAGAGACAGAAAGCAGGAAATAACCCCCAAGGGGGATGGCCACGTTGCAATCCCTTCTCCATTCTCCTCTCGGGATCTTGGGCACGCACGCACACGCGCCCAGCATGAGTTTAAGCCACTGGGTCCGGGACTCAAACCGCGGTTGAGTACGTGGGAGTCCAGCGACATAGCCATTACGCCAACTGCTGGTCCCACTCTTAAGAATATTCTTGACCATGTTCCCCAACGTACATACAGATGTCCCTAGAAAACTACTTACTGTCTTTATTTTTGCTGGCAATCAATCTCACCTTGCTAGATCATGTCAATCTATTTTTACAGATGGAGAATACCTGAAAGGGGTTGGAAAATTAAAACTCTAATTATTCCAGTTTTACAAGTAAGTTCAAGGGAAAACAACTTAGAGGCACATATATGCAAAAATGGTAAGATGTTTTATCTGATCTTGAGGAGGTCCTAAGACTGGTGATCTGGTGTCCACGCTGTAACATCTTGCTATCACACCATGGGTCTTGAAGTTCAAGACCTTACACATGAATGCTGAACTGTGGATTATAACAAAACACGCGGCTACGTTGTATGTACTGTGTACTGAAGGCGTATACATCATAACCTCTGAACTATTCGCAAGCTCCATGGAAACCTCTGCAGTGAGGGTCCTCCCAGCTCTGTGGCAAGGTCTTGCACAAGACCCACGATGGCATTATTTCAAGGCTTGTCTTCTCACTGGTCTATAAGCTCTTTGAAGGTAGGAATGACACCTCTGAGGTCTTTGCATCCCTAATGCAAAAGCTGCTACCTGCAGCTTGAACTCTGCACATGAGTCTGTCAGCTGATGCTGAAAATAGACAGCAAATGAATGTAAAAGAATACAGCTATCTGAACTAGACAGTTAGCTACCCATTACAGTAAAACCTCTATGATGCCGGTGTTAAAGGCCTCAGTACACATCTCAATGCCCTCAACCTGGGTAATTACACTAATTAAAGCACTTCCCAGTCCACTCGTTAGCCCTAGATCACTCTCACACATGCTAGACACAGAGGCTCTTCCTGAGCAACGTTCAATTTTCCCACACACCCCGGTAAAAGGCCTGGCAGGCTTCACTGAGTCTATCTCAAAGCACTTAAATAAGGGATCAAGAGTGGCCTAAACTTCTCACATAAGTGGTGTGCACTCCCAGGCCCATCCCACCAACTTTATGAAATGCCCACCACAAGCAAATCAGAGTTCATATCACTAAGTTTGTCACCACGTATCAGCAAACTTTATTCCTTCAATAAAAAGAATAAAAAACACCAGCCAGCACAAGCCCATCTGACGTACAGTGGACAAAGCCGGAGGGAAGCCCGGGATTTTAGCTCGCGGCGTCGGCAGGGCAGTGCTTACAGGCACAGAGGCTCGGCAGGAAGCCGTCGGAGACCCCTCGGGATCGCCGACTCGCAAAGTCGTCCAGCAGCTAGAGTGGGCGCGACACTGCGGGCCCCGAGCTCCGAGCCCGGCGGCCGCGCCTCCCCGCCCGCCACCGACGCCCGGCTCCCGCAGCCCGGGGCTCCGCGC
>NW_006159761.1:263885-279162 GCF_000334495.1 Tupaia belangeri chinensis
TCGGTACCTTGAGCCGCCCTTAGCTTCCTCAGCTCCTCCTCGGAGAAGCCGGCCCAGCCCCCCGCCATCCGCCCAGCCGCCGCCGGCACCGAACGGCTCAACCCCGGGGCCGCCACTGCCAACTCGGCCGCCCAGTCACATCCGGGTTCCCCTCCACAGCGCCCCGCAGCCAATCAGCACGGCGAGCTCGGACACAGGCCCCTCCTCCCCGGCGTCAGGACCCGGCTTCCTCCGCGGCTGCCCTGAGCAGTGCCGGAAAATCCGCTCAGGACATCCTGGCCGCGCAGGCCTCCATTGCCCGACCGCGTCTCCGCTCTCTCTTCAGGTCTCTAATCCTCGTCGGTTAGCCTCTTCGACAGATACGGGGGTGACGACGAAGGGAAGGAGCGGAGAAACTCAGGCAATGAAGAAGCGGCCCCGAGCTGGGGACCGACGTAGGAGCGTGGCCGCCCCCGCGCCCTCCGCGGGCGTGGGCGGGGCCTGAGCGGGCGTGGGCGGGGCCTGAGCGGGTGTGGGCGGGGCCTGAGCGTGTGCCCAGCTGGGGAGGGCTGCGACCTCGGAGATCTTACAGAGGCTGTGTGCTCTAAGGACCCGGAGCGGAGGGGGTTGTGGCTTGGGCATTCCCCCCGGGGTTGATTCCTCACTTTGTCTCTCCCTGTCTCTGTCTCTCTAGAGAGCGCTTGCACCGTATGGCAAAAACCTCACCGAGAAAAAAAGGAATAATAAAATAAAAACAGCACGCTAATAAAGCTTAAATGAGTTCTTAGGGTTTAACTGTCTTAACCAATTTTCGATTTATTCTGAAAGAAGTGCCCTTTAGTCCATGTCTGGGTGTTGCAGAGCCGCTCCCAAGCTGGAGCCCAGCATCACGCACGCACCAGCTTCACTGCGCGGCCGAGGTCGGGAGCAGTTGACTCACTCACAACTTCTGGTGGTCTTGAGCTGCAGGGCTTAAGACAACAAAGCGGAGCTGTTTCCGACATTCCAAAGCCTTCCTAACCTTTTTGTGTTTATCAGATGGTTTCCTGCTGGTAGCCCTGGTGAGTATCTGCAGTCATGCCAACGGGAGGCGTGCCATTTAGCATGTAAGATGTGATGAGGTTTGGGGTCCCACAGGTCAACATGGCAGCCCCCTTTGATCCCACTGGCCTAGGCTGGTACTTAGAGCAGCAGTCCCCGACATTTTGGCACCAGAGACTGACCACCGGAAGAGGGGCCCAGGAGGACTTGGTCCTGGGATGACCGAAGTGCGCCACGTTTATCGTCCTCCCATTTCCACCACTAGCACGTTCCAGGGTACACTGAAACAATCACTCCAAGTAAGGTTTGCACTCCCATGAGAATCTTAACGCCACTACTGTTCTGGCAGGGGGCAGAGCCCAGGTGGCAACCCAGCAATGGGCAGAGGCTGCAAACACAGAGGAAGCCCAGCCCAGCAGGCTAGCACTGCTCAGAGGCCCAGCCCCAACATCCACTACTGGAACCAGTCCACGCACCTATGTGCAGGCATCCTGTTAGTTAAAGACAAACGTGTCCAGCGAGGAACTGAGTATGGTGCGAGCATGGGCTGCGTGGTGGGTGACATTTGAAGGTGAAAGATACTTGAAACTACTCTTCTAAATAATATTTGACCTTTTAAAGTGGTACTGACACTTGAAGATGCTGCAGACATTTCATTTTAAATGTGGTCTCCTTTTGAAAACGTTCAAAAATTTAATCCATCCAGAAGAATTGGAGGATACAATTTCATACATTTATTTAAATATTAACTAAATACGTCAAAATAAAGGTACATGTTTGTCTAGTTCCAAAATAGCAGGTGAAGATCAGCAGCAACCTGGCAGTTAATTCGTTTCCTAGTTCAGGCAGCAGCCGCCTAATACAGCTAATAACGATGC
This sequence comes from Tupaia belangeri chinensis, assembly GCF_000334495.1. Lineage (NCBI taxonomy): Eukaryota > Metazoa > Chordata > Mammalia > Scandentia > Tupaiidae > Tupaia > Tupaia belangeri. The sequence continues at coordinate 265,784 of NW_006159761.1, forward strand.
CCGGCCACCTGTGTGCTCTGAGTTGCACTTTTTACATCCCCTTTTTTCACTCTGGGTGAACGTCAAGAATTATCAGTAATCTTTGCAGAGATAGAAATTACAGATCATTAATAATCTTTGCAGAGATAGAAATTTTAAAAGGTTTTGCATTGGCCCTGAAGGGGAACTAAAGCATGAATAGTAATAGCAATGAAATCCATCTGTATAAAATTATCCCTTTCCAAGGTTTGTTGTACCCTATTTGTTGGCTGTCCCTCCTAGTGGCTGATTTCTTTCAGTGAGGCAGATTTTAGCAGGAGCTTATCACCAGAGAGGTGGTTTGTCCTGTGGGAGTTTTCTCTACCTGGTTTGGGACAGTGTAGACTGGTTTTGCAGAGTCCTAGAAGTTTTAACTATTTTAAACCAGATTTAAGATAACTTTTCGGCTTGTAATATTGAATCTGGATCTCCACACATGACACAGACCTCATGTCAGTTTTCTTAAGTGCCTTAAAATAGATGCACATTTCTCCCTATTACTAGCAGACAACAAGCTTCCTTACTGCTTTTCATTTTTTTTTAAAGATTTTTTTTGTCATAAGGAGCATGTTTTGCTAGAGAGAGAGAGAGAATGAAAGCGAGAAATCACACCCCCTGGGGAGGTGGTGCCCACACTGCAGTCCCTTCTCCACCTTCCTCTCAGTTACTTTGAACACACATGCACACTTGCCTGGTGTTATTTTCAAGCTACTAGGTCAGGCTTGTCCAGTGCCTCAGCTGCCAACCAAATGCTCACTCCTTACTGCTTTTCTAGAGCCATGGGGTGGGGGGAGGGGTTCTCATCTATTACCACATGGTCCAGCGTTCCAAGCTGTCAACATTATTTTAATGATCTTCTCTCAAGTACGTATAGGAATCCCAATCCCTACGACCCACATTTAGGTAGGGTCTTCCTTTTTAGATATTCTATGCTTTCTTCTAAGTTATGTGATGTATTTTTAAAAAATTTAAATAAAAGCACAATATGTATTATTTGGCATTTTCAGTGCTTGTGGAAAGGGGACCATCTGTGGTAGGACACTATGATATTGTGTAGAGTTGATTCTCCACCAGAGCAACTAGAATATAATCTTAAGAATCTAATCATGTTTGTAGTAGCTGAAACTAAAACGGTCAGCCCTGGTGGTACAGTGGTAGGTAATGTGATGATCTGCAATGCTGAAGCCACGTGGGTTCATGTCCCAAAGCCTCCTTGTGAGTGTCAAGCACGTGCCTGTGATCCTGACCGGCCAAGGCTGGGGGCAGTGCGAACACCCTGTTGGGGCTCTCTCTCTCTCTTTCTCCCCACCTCTTCTCTTACAGGAGAAAGACAGAAACATTTTGGAAAAACCTGTAAAATGGCTTCTTATCGTTCTTGGGACAAAATCCCAGTTCCTGCGTGATCCTACATGGTCTGACCTCGACCTTCCTCTCTGACGCCATCATTAGCCAGATGGTCTTTCCCTTTCCTCCACACTCCTCTGGGGGCTTTGAGGACACATCAGACTCTCCTTCCCCCACTCCATCCCTTGACTATGACCTTTTCCTTCTCTGGCTGGTTATTCCTGCTTCAGCTTTGAGCTGCTTCAGGATTTGGGATATGAATGTCACATGTGTTTTTCCAGCCACTGGGACTGGGTTTGACTTATGGTCAGCCTTTTGGGATCCAGCTCCCTTAAGTACTAGGCTATGGAGCCAGCCCGACACATTTAATGCATTTTAAGATTCCTTTCTATTAAGAACTTCTATGATGGTGAATAACGTTAATCCTACTTACTATTTATTCTCTTTGCAGCTATGAACTCCTTGGTTAATAATTTCTTTTTTTTTTTTTTTTTTGGAGAGGTTTTTGCTACAGGGTGTGTGCGCTCTCCAGAAAGAGAGAGACAGATACAGAAAGAGAGAAATCACGCCCGGGGCTGATAGCCACATCGCAATCCCTTCTCCTCCATTCTCTTCTCAGGATTTTGGGCATACATGAACACGTGTCCGGTGTGAGTTTAAGCCACCGAGTCCAGGACTCGAACTGTGGTTGACTACATGGGAGTCCAGCGACATAGCCAACTGCTAGTCCCTCCTTGGTTAATAATTAAGGATAGATTGAGAAAAATTAAATGTCATTTTATTTTTTTCTAAGGACTTAAAATAGTATTTCTTTCAGCAGTATTCTGTAGTCTTCAGAATATAGGTCTCACGCATCTGTCTGATCAATCCCTAAGTAGTTAGTAACATAATGCCACTATAAATAGTATGAATTCTGTCATCCAATAGTCAAATATTCTGTCACCCATTAGTCAATGTATGCTTTGATCTGAATCTTGGTGTCTCCCCTAAATTTTTAGGTTGGAACTTAGTTCACAATGTGTTGGTTTTAATAGGTAAGGCCTTTAGCAGGCAGGCAGTCTTGAGGGCGGAGCCATCACTAAAGGGGTCTTTATAGAAGATGCTTAAGGGAACCTGCTTGCCCCTTTCACTGTGTGAGGATGTAGAGCCTAGGCTCCATCAATGAAGCAGAGAGCAAGCTTGTACTAGACATGGAATCTGCCGGTACCGAATCTTGGACTTCCCAGTCTCCAGAGCTGTGAGCGATGGATTCTGCTGTCTATAAATTAGTCTGTGGAATTTTTTAAAGCAGTTGAATGGACTAAGAACTTATGTTGTTGATCTCTTATTCTTACCATGATAAAAACATGCAATTTTTGCAATTTTGGGTGGTAGAGTTCATTGGATTTTCTGCATCAGCATAATTTTGAATAAAAATGAGATCAGAAACTTTCTTTATTCTTAAGGAAGAAACATAACGTTTTCACCATTAAGTATGTTAATAGTAGGTTTTCATCGATGCCCTTTATCAGGTTGGTGAAATTCCTTTTTGTTGTTTGTTGAGAACTTTCATCAGACTGTATACTGGATTTTGTTGCATGCTTTTCTGACTCTTGAGGTGATCATTCTAATTTGTGTCTTTCAGATTGTTAATATGGTCATTTGTATTGATAGATTAGCCAATGTTACACCAATATTGCATTCCTGGGATAAACTTCACTTAGACATGATGTATTATCCTTTTTTTATATGGTTAGATTTGATTGAAATTTTGTTTGGAACTTGCATGTGCTCATGAGGGATATAGGTCTGTAGTTTTGCTTTTTATAATATCTTAGTCCGATTTTGGGATCAGGATAGTATTCAGACAGAATGAGTCAAAAACAGTCTTTTCTCTTCAGCTTTCTGGAAGATTAAGTACGATTCTTATTATTGCTTATATATTTATTTATTTATTTATTTATTTATTTATTTATTTTAATTTGACCAGAGAGGGATAGAATGAGAGAGAGAGAGGAAGTTTCCGGTTCCACAACTCGAACACCAGTCAGTCATGTGGGTGTCCAACACCCTTAACCACCATGCCACCTGCCAGCCCCACACCACCTGCCAGCCCCTATTGCTTATATTTTTGATAGAATTTACCAGTGAAACAATCTTTAATTGTCTTTGTGAGAAAGTTTTTAACTGAATATTCAATTTCTTTTATTGATAGAGCTATTTGTGTCATCTATATCTTCCTAAATGATGTTGGTAGTTTTTCTTTTAAGGTCTTTGTCCATTATATCTTGGTCATTGAATGTATTGGCATAAAGTTGTTCATAATTTTTTTTTAAATTATTTACTTATTTAATCCCATTTGTTATTATTATTATTTATTTTGATCACACAGAGACAGAGAGAGAGAGAAAGGGAAAGTGAGAAAGCCAGCCACCAGGTCTGGAATTCGAACCACAGTTGGCCATGTGGGAATCCAGTGCCCTTAACTACCATGCCACCTGCCAGCCCCTGTTCATAATTTTAAAACATTTCTTTTTAAAATTTTCTTCTTTCATGAGAGAGGAAGACAGAGAAAGACAGACAGGCACTCCCTCCAGGGTCTTCATGCCACAATCCCACCCTTAGCCTGAACCAGCCAGGATCATGGACACAAGTGTGTGTACATGGAGACCTCAGGACGTGAACCCTGAACCTTCTCATATGGTCTCAGCATTGCAGAGTGTTGCATTACCACTGTGCCAATGCAGCTGACCTGTAATATTCTTTTATTTTTTGTAGTAAGCTGTTAACTTTGTGGGCTTGGGGTGCTCAAAACCTGCACATTCCAAAGAAATAACAGGTCTTTGACAGGGTCCTAGAAGATAAGGTCTAAACCTTTAGAATATCCTGCCGGATAAGATTGTTTTTGTTTACCTGGAGGGTTGGCCTCACCAGATAGTTTATGCTAAATAGTTTTTGGTAACAGTGTGATATAAGGAGAATGCCTGTTTTTGTTTACTTGTGTTCCTAGTCCATGCTGGATCCATTTGGCATCTGGAAGGGCTGAAGATTGAATAGTTACGGTAAATTATATGAGTGCTTCATGCCCACATGACTGACTCTGGAATAAGGACAGTACACAGCAAGACTTGGGAGCTGCCCAGGTTCTCCATATGTCTTGTCCAACGTTGCTAGGAGAATTAAGTCTGTCCATATAAATATACTGGGAGAGGATAACTAGGAGCTCACACCTGAGTTCTCTTGGACTCCTTCTAAGTGCCCTTTTGCCTTTGCTGATTTTAATCTATGTCTACTTACCATAAAAAGTTACAACTATGACTATGACCACTTTTCTGAATTTTTTAAGGTTTTCCAGAAACTCATCAAATCTTAGGGTGGCGTAGGGTCTCCCCTCATAGTTCATACCTTTTTGATATCTGTAGACTTTATGGTGATATCATTTCTCTAATTTTTGATGTTGACAATTTGTGTCTATCCTCTCTCTCTCTCTCATACTCTATCCCTTTCTGTGTGTCTCTGTTCACTCTAATAAGATGTTTATCAGTTTTATTTTCCTCTAATTGTCAGCTTTTGGTTTTGTTGAATTTTTCTATTGTTTAGTGGTTTTCTATTTTGTCGAATTCTGTTCTAACCTTATTTTATTCCTTCTGCTATTTTGGATTTCACTTGCTCTTGCTGTCCTAGTGTCCTAGAGTGTAATCTGAAGTCATTGATTCAAAACTTTTCTTTCTTTCTACATAAGTGTTTAGCACAATAAAAATGCACCCAAGTAGTGCTTTAGTGGCATCCAATAAATTTTGATATGTTATGTTTAAATTTTTAAGTCAAAATACTTTTTAATTCCTCTTTCAATGTTTTTCTTTGAGTCATGGATTATTTAAAATCCTGTTCTTTGCAAGTATTTTGGGGTTATCTGATTATCTAGAGACCTTTCTCTTACCGATTCCTGTTTTAATTCCTCTGTGATCAGAGGAGTATAGCTGACCCTTGAACAACATGGGTTTGAACGCCACAGGTCCTCTTATCTGTAAACTATGTAAACATCCTTTTTCTTCCTGTAATTTTCTTAATGCTGTCTTCTTTAGCTCATTTTACTGTAAGAATACAGTATATAAATACCATAACATAAACCGTTTTGTGAGTTGATTGTTTATGTTATCAGCAGGAGGCCAACGGTGGTTGAGGTGAGTCAGGGGTTAGATGCAGATTGCTGACTGTGCAGGAGTTGGTGCTCTTTTCCTCCTACGTTGTTAAGGGTTGTCTGTTGTTTAGAAAATTGGAATCTTTTTAAATTTATTGAAACTTTTATGGCACATAATAGAGTCTCTCTTGGAAAATGCTCTATGTGCAAATGAAATGAGCATGGATTTTGCCACTCTTGGATAGGGTGTTCTATTAGTGCCAATTAGGTCAGTTTTGGTTGATTGTGTTTGTTAAGTCTTCTATATCCTTACTGATTTTCTAGCTACTTGTTTTAGTATTTATTGAAAGATGAAAATTGAAATCTCCTTGTATAATTACAGATGTGTCCAATTATCATTCAAGTTTTACTTTACATATCTTGACCTTCTGTTACTAGGTTAAAAAAAATGACTAGGATTGCGTGTCTTCTTGATTCATTGACTCATTTTTCATGATCAAATGACCTTCTTTCCTCCTTCCTTTCTTCTTTTTGGTCTCAAAACTAGTGAGTCTGACATTAATGTAAGCCACTCTCCCTTTCTTTAAATAAATATTAACTTTAGCATTGGTACTATGGTTTTTCCTTTTTAAGGTGATTTTATCTATTTCTTTTGATAACTTATTAGCTATACTTTTTAAAAAATTTTGCTAGTCTAAAGACTGCTATAGGGCCATAGTATACATCTTTAATATATCATCGTCTGCCTTCAGGTATATTATGCCACATATAGTATGTGAACCTTACAAACAAATATATTCTCACTTCTTCTCACCTGCCCTTTATGATATTCTTCCACACATTTCACGTGCACATATATGCCACAAAACCCACATTGCAATGTCATTATCTTTGTATGAACAGTTATTTTAAAAGAGATTTAAACAAGAAAGCCATATATTTACCCACGTCAGTATGGTTGTCCCTGTCCTTCCTTCTGTTGTGCAGATTCTCATTTCTATCAGGTATTTTCCTCCTGCTTGAACAACTTTCTTTAGCATCTCTTATAGTGCAGGTGTGCTGGTGGTGAATTCTTTAAAAGGTCCTCATTTTGCCTTTTTGGGAAAAAAAAAGTTTCATCTTGGGAGAGAGGAGAAGACAAAAAGGGAGGGAGGGAGGAAGGGCAGGAAGGGAAGAGAGACAGGTAGGTACTCTTGACAGGGTCTTCCTATGCCACAATCCTCTCGGCCTCCCAGGCAGCCAGGATCACAGGTACCCGGGTATGCCTATCAGGCTTAGGTTGATCCAGGATCTGAACCCAGACCCCCACAGGGCCTCAGTATCATACAGTGGTGGCCTACCACCTACGCTACAGGGGCTGGGCCTGCCTTTGTCTTTGAAAGACATTTTACTGAGTATAGAATTCTAGTTTGACCTTTAATTCTTTTAGTACTTATAGACTCTGCATCACTCTCCTCTTGTTTGCAGCTTTCTAATAAGAAATCTGCCATCATTCTCTCATCTTTATTCTTTAAACAGATGTGTTTTATTCTGTCTACTTTTGAAGTACTTACTTTACCACCATTTTTGGATCAATTTGAATATGATGTACCATAGTGTAGTTTTCTTTATCTAGTTTGTGTTTGGAGTTCTTTGACACACATGGATGTTTGAATTTATAGTTTTCATGAAATTTAAAAACTTTCTGGTCATTATTATTTTGTTGTTGTTCTTTCTCCTCTTCTTTTGGGGTTCTACTGTATATTACTCCCTTGAATCTTTTCTGTAGCTTATTGATGATATTTTTTTCATTTCAAACGTCTTTTCCCCCTCTGCTTCATTTTATAGTTTCTATTGCTACATCGTCAAATTTATTAATATTTTTAGGATTTTTACTTCAAATATTTAATATTTTATTAATCCCATCCAGTATATTTTTATCACAGACATTGTAGTTTCCACCTCTAGATGTTCATCTTGAGTCTATTAATAAAATATTAAATATTTGAAGTAAAAATCCTAAAAATATTAATAAATTTGACGATGTAGCAACAAAAACTATATAAAATGAAGCAGAGGGTTAAAAGATGTTAAAGATGTTCATTTTGAGTCTTTTTCATATATTCAGTGTTTCTTGCTAACTTTTTGCACATTGAATACAAGGAATGGTAAATACTAATATCTTTGCTGATTCTAACAACTGTATTAGTTCTGAGATTAGTTCGCTTGATTTTTTTTCTTTATTATGACTTATATTTTCCTGGTTTTTTGTGTGCTTAGTAATTTTTCATTTGATTTAGGACATTATCAGTTTCACCCTGTTGGATATTAGCTAGTTTTATTTTTTTCTGTAAATATTTTTGAAAAATAAGTGATTTGGAAATAGTTTTATTTTTCTTAGTCTTGCTCATAGAATTTAGGATGTATCCCAAGAAATGATTAGTAAGAATTAACTATCTCTTACTACTGGCACTAAAATCTTCTGAATACTCTACCAAATGCTCTGTGGTTTGTGAAGTTGTGCAGCCTGATTGGAGAAGGGGCAATTTCTCAGTCCTGTGTACTGCTGTGTACTATATTCTCTGACACTTTCACATAGTTCATTCCCGATGTGTTAGTTCATTTTGTGTCAATATAAGAAAAACACACATATTCAGGAATTTATAAACAGTACGCATTTATTTCTTATGTTTCTGGGGGTTAGGAAGTCAAGATCAAGGTACTGGGAGGTTTGGTGTCTGCCAAAGGACAAGTCCCCACTACAAGATGGCTCCTTGAACATTGCGTTCTTTGGAGAGGAGGGACACTTCCTTACATGGCAGAAGAGTGGGAGATCCCAGAGAGAGCCCACTCTCAGAAGCTCTTTCAGTACTGCCCTTTCAATAACCCACCTGAGAAGGAGGAACATTTGTGGCCTAATTACCTTTTACAGCAGCAGTTCCCAATTCTCCTGGCACCAGAGACTGGCCTTGTGGAAGATAATCCCTCCACAGACAGGAGTGGGGGTTGGTCCTGGGATGACCCAAGTGCACCACATCCACTGTGCACCCCATTTCTACCACCAGCACATTGCGACATACAATGGGATAATCACATAACAATCCAGTTCCCGCTCCCACAAGAATGCAATCCCACTGCTGACAGGAGGTGATATTGATGGAGCTGCAAACACAGAGCAACCTCACTGCTTCGCCCGCTGCCCACTCCCTACTGTGTGGTGGTGATCAGGGCAACAGGGCAATAGTCCGAAAGACCGTGGACTGGCAAGTGTCCTGCCTGGGGGTTGGGAACCCCTGTTTTAAAGGACCCGCATTCCAATTCCATTACATTGGCTATTAAATTTCAACTTGAATTTCAGGTGAAACGTTCAGCACCTGGCCTGGTGTAGTTTCCTCACTGGCTTTGCTGATCAGGACTCTGAATGCGTGAGGAGACATTCTGCTGAGCTCTGTGACTGATTTCCTACGCAGCCCTCTCCTTTCCAGTACCTTGCCGTGTTTACCGTAGCCCTGTTGTTCTTCTACTCCAGATTCCAGCTCAGCTGCGGAGTCCTCCAGGCTTTGTCTCAACCCATCTCGCCGTGCCGGGGCCTGGAGACTCTTTCAAGGCAGTAAACCGTGCAGTTGCAGGGCTCTTCTCTCAGGAGTCACTGTCCTTCATTCCCTGATATCTTATGTTTTGAAAACCATTGTTTCACATGTTCTTTTTATTTATTTTGGGTTGTTATAGGAGGGAGCATAACTTTAGACCCTATCACTCCATTTTGGTCAAAAGCGCAAGTCTTGACACTAGTTTTAGCTATTAACTCTCCCAGTTTTACTGTACCTAGGAATTTTATGGCTTAGTTCCCTAAATTATTCTTGAGTTTTGCCCATTCTCTTTATTCTTTGGACTATTACTGATGATCTAAAAGTTTCCTTTTTACAACATTGTATCCATGTCATCAGATACTGGGACAATTGTGGATTTGCGTTTAAGCGTCATCTAAAAATGCAGTGCTACAAATAATTTAATAGCTTACATTTTCCTTTGGGAAGTACTCCGAATTCTTTTCATTACCTTCAGATTCCAATGCATTCCTTCGTACTGGGACTTCTGTCTGTCCCTAAGTACATAACTATTGGCGAGCTGGTGGCTGAATATGTGGCTTAATACTGTTGATTGGATGGATGGATGGGTGGATGGATGGATGGATGGGTGGATGGATGGATGGATGGGTGGAGGAATCAGGTGTGCTGGTCCAGCTGGAGAGGCCACAGGGTGACTGGACTGGCACTGCTGTGACAGCGTGCAGTGTGCAGCACACGGGCCCCTGGTTAGATCTAGACTACAGGACATCCTGGCTTTAGTAAGTATTCTTACTTATATTTGAATTCAGTGGTGTTTTGACTTCAGAATTTATCATGCATAAATTAGGAAATCATACTGATGCTAAGAAGTGTTGGAAAACTGAGGGTCTCCTTCCCTTTCTATGTACTCCCTTATTTGAAATATTTTAAATGCCCTCCAATGAAGAGATGATTGAATTAGTATTTCAAGCATTTTTTAAAAAATGAAAACACATAAAAAGCATTAACTAGAACTGCTGGGCGAAACAACTCTCCTGTTTAATAGTTTCCATGAGTCCTCGGTTTAATTACCGTGTTATTCTGCCAGCTTTCTCCAGAAATAATTGACTGAGTGAAGTCATTTCACTGGATATTTACAAACACTAGACTTGTAAAGGGGGTGTCTGTCAGTTCCCCTTCAGCTTGGAAATGCTGGAGACTGACCTGGCCGTGTGCAACTGCTATTTGGGCTCGGGATGTTTTCATAGTCACCAGCTCAGTAAGATGATGGGGAAGGAAGGGGGAGGGGTTGAGAGCTTTGGCCTTTATGTTCAGTCTGAGTTTTGTAATTTTTGCTGTGAAAAATAAAAGACTAAAACCCCGATTTGGTCTAAGACATGATGTAGTTAGATAGTGATTTCCGCGCATGTCATTGTTAGAATACATTGTTAAATTGTGAGTAGTCTGGAAGGAAGCTGCAACACTTGGGGCATCTATACTCATAGCTTAAACATTGACTTATCAGTCATAATAAAAACGTATTTCCAAGATCATTCTGTTACTGTTATTGATCTAATATTCTGCAATAAAGTATTTTTATTTTGGATTAAATAATGACTTGATTTTAAAGGCATAATGTCAAATGGAGAGCAGACAAGATGAAGAACAGGCTGAAAATATTTTTATCTCAGGCAGCATAGAGGACATTCCAAAATTCAAGATCGATGTAGATGAAGATTTACAGAACTGAAGTAGAATGCCAAATTGTAATATTATACATTCAAGTTTTTAAATGTCAGTCCGACTACACAATTAAAAAATTGATGCAGAAACTTCAGATGGTCTTCACAAAGACTTCAGCTGTGGTAATATTTATAATGTAATGATTTCCGAGTAGCTATTCATAGTCTGCACATCCCACATGGTGGAGATAATATGAGCAAGGCTATTTGGGGTGAGGTGCTCACTTTAAAGCAATAGTAGAGGTGACAAAAGGTTTAAGAGGAATACACAGAAGTGAGATGGTTGAAGCTAATATACTTATGAAACGCATAGAAAGAATGAACTTAGGTTTGTGTCTTATTTGAATTTACATTTTAGCTACACATGAGGATGAATAAAGATAATATCAGAGTCCCCAGAGTGAATTTTGGACTGTATTAACATTTGTCATTTAAATTTAACCATCTCAATCACAGCTAGTAAATTTGGTTAAAAAAAACAAACCACCCCCTCCCTTTTTCTTTCCTGTAGGGTGTGTGTGCTCACCAGGGAGTGACAGAGAGAAAGGCGTGAAAGTGAGAAATCACGGCCCCCTCCAGGGGTGATGGCCACATCACAATCCCTTCTCCTTCATTCTCCTCTCAGGATTTTGGCTACACACACACACACGTGTCCAGAATGATTTTTAAGCCACCAGGTCTGGGATTTGAACCACACAGTTGACCATGTGGGAACCAGCTGCCTTAACCTCCGCACTACCTGTTGGCCTGGTAAAAACCTACTTATATATCATATGGTAATGGCAGGTTTTACAGGACATGAAGGCTCTACTGTTTTGTGGGACCTCCTTAAGGACAAAAGGAACACCATAAAGACACACAGTACAGGGACTTTCAGGCCTCAAATATGAGTCTTCTTCAGAGCTTCAAATCAATCTGCTTCCAGTTAACCAACTTAATTTCATAAGTACTAAATGAAAAGATCCACTCCAGAGTACCTAGGCAGCGTGGAAGAAAGAAGAGTGGTTGGAATTTGAAACCCACGTCCCAACCTCAGCTTACTTTTATAAAAAAAATTATTATTTTATTTAACTTTATTTTTATATTTATTTTCATTTACCAGAAAGGGATAAAGAGAGAGAGAGAAAGTGAGAGAGAGAGAAAGTAAGAAAGCAAGCCACCAGGTTCGGGACTTGAACCACGGTCGGCCATAGAGAATCCAGCACTCCCAACCACCACGCCACCTGCCATGCCCCCTCAGCTTACTCTTTATTGGCTAGATGTGGCCTCAAATGCGCAGCAGGTACTTACTTGGGTGTGGTTGTGAACACAACGGCCCTGTGCTTAAGGAAGGAAGTGCTCCAGTCCTGTCTGAATCTGGGGGAGAGTTTGTATCCCACCCCTCCCAGTGGGACATGACAGATGTTGGCATACTAACGGCTCTCAGAGGTGGCGTTGTTTAAAGGCGCGTCATACATGTGAGTTAACTTCACTTTCGCAGTTGCAGGCCCTTCTCTATCTCAATTGTCTGACGCGTCGCAGAATCATCTGGAGGCATTTTGGGAAATGCAGTTATGAGGAATTACCTCATCCAGCCTCCTTCACGCGATAGCCGTTCCTAGTTTCCTTCTTCTCACCCTGGTCAGGTACGTTTAATGGAATCAACATTCCCAGCAGTGCCGTTTAGACAGGCTCGCACACTTTGGACTCAGCTGGCAGCTCTTACCAAATGGTACCACCTAGCAAGCGGAGACTGGCAGCAGGATGTAAATGGGTGTTTAACTGGGGTGGTGGGACGGGGCCTTCTCAGCCCTGGCATGTTCTTCATGATTCCTGGGGAAACTCCCCTTTAGGCATCCCTAGGCCTCCTTAAATGGGCCCTCTGCCCTAGTGATATCTCCGCTGTGCCTGTTGGCAGGGTTACGGCCCTCCAGCGTGGTACCACCCACGCAGCCCAGCCCTGCAGTGGTTGGAGGCTCACGTGGAGGTAAGATTCTGCCCCTTCTTCAGAGCCGCCCTGAATGTGGAAACCTGAAAGGAGCCCTCCTGCCAAGTAGAGCTTGGAATTTCAACCTAATGCCAGGGACTCCCCTTTTTAGGGTAATTACCACTTAACCAAACATTTCTGAGCTCCTTATAAATTGGCCCCCTCAGTCACTTAACCATTATAGTGGCTCTTCTCTGAACTCAGTCCAAGTTTTCCACCATTCTGGTAACAAAATGCTCTGCAGGGAATGCAAAGTCCAGGTGCGGCAGCATTGCTGGGGCATTTGGTATGACGGGAGGCAGCAGGGCAAGATGACAACCACCCCATGTCCCTTGGGCTGTTGGCAAGCTTGCAGTGAGTGAGCAGGCCAACAAGCTGAACATGCCATTTTTTAACCTGGTAGAAGCATGGCCTATGGCCACTAGCCTGCAAGCAAGTAGGGAGGATGTGAGTGAATTTGAAGAAATTCTTCACTTTACATAATATTATAGCTGGGACCAGCAAATGGTGTAGCAGTTATGTTGCTGGACTCCCACATAGTTGACCATGGTTCAAGTCTCAGACTTGGTGGCTTCAAACTCAGGCTGGGCACATGTGTGTGCATGCCCAAGATCCCAGGAGGAGAATGGAAGAGAAGGGATTGTGGTATGGCCATACCCTCG
>NW_006159761.1:279200-292941 GCF_000334495.1 Tupaia belangeri chinensis
ATGCAAAAAACCCCTCCTAAATAAATAAATAAATAAATAAATAAATAACATTATAGCCATACTTAACAATGAGAAATCTGTCTTAAGAGTAAGAAATTCCTGAAAAAATAGGATTATTTTATTTCTTAATATTTGATAAATTAAAGTATATTTAACAACCTGATTCCAAGACTAATTAAATATATGAATAACGGGCCACCCTAACAAATACAGTAATAAGGTAGTTACGCGTGGAGCTCCACATCTTTGTGGCCACGAATGTTTGAACCACTTGTCAAATGCATACTTATTGCTGTAAAATTAGGCACGGAAAACCACACTGGAAGGAAGTTACCTTCCAACAAATATGCATAGTAGTATAGCATTTAAAAGATACTGTTTCTAATCACAGGAGTTTAAGATTTCAACTGAAATGCTATGATTTCTCACAATGTGAAAGATTATTTACTGCTAAGATTCTCAGGGCGCCAATGCTGACATGAGATCATACCATTCAAATTGGAATTGAGTTTTCATTTTAAACTCTTTGCCCTAGATGGATTTCTTCTTGACCATCTCAGGGAGACTGTTTTCTTAAGAATCTGTAATAAACTGAGGTTTTAAGGGGTACAATACTAATATCAAAGAACCAGAATTATTCTCTTTCTCTGTTCTTATGATTCTTTGCACCAACCCTACCTAGATCAGGAGGTTGAATTCTGGAGAGCAGTACCTGCTCTGAACACAGCTGGACTCTCAGGTATTTTGGCCTTTGGGGACTGATATACCTAAAATAACTTTTTCAAAATAGTTAAATCTGACCACGTGTGAAATGGCAGTTGCCTTTTAATTTTAATGGAATATTTTAGAGCATTTTTATGGAAAAGCTCTTAAAATTCTTTTTTTCACTACCTTAATGAAAGGGAAAATGTGTTGCTATAGCTGTTATTTTTTATAATAAATTTAAAGCAGTTCCTACAAATCTTAACAAGTAAAATCAAATATTTAATGCATTTGGCAACATGCCTTTATAAAACTTCCAGAACAAAATAAAATATTCTGTTTTTAAACTTCTTTAAATAAGACAGAAGACAGGCTGAACTGCTAAGAGTACTCACATCAGGTGTCAATATTTCCAAGTTAATTTACTATGTGGCGTCATCAAACCACATTATTATGATAGTTACTGTTGCAATTGTAAAGATTTATGCTCCTATTTCTAAATCAGAACAGAAAGCTAGATTTACAAAGAGGAATAGTCCAAGTAGAAACACATTTTGTTGTTTTTTAATTTGCTACAGTGCGTGTGGGCTTCCCAGAGAGACAGCGAGAGAGAAAGAGGGAGAAATTGAGAAAGCACCCCCTAGGGAGGATGGCCATGGCAATGCCCCTTGTCTTCTAATTCGCCAAGGATTTGGGACACACGTGCCGGCTGCATTTCTCAAGCCACCAGATTTGGGACTTGAACTTCACAGTCGGTCATGTGGGATCCATCTGCCTCAACCACCACACCACTGGCTGGCCTTGTTCTGTTGCTTTTTTAGAACACCATGTTTTTGTTTTTAAATGCCATAGGGTGTGAACGTGTGCACGCTAGTGGCATGGACAGTGGAAGAAAGAGACTCTCCGAATAGGGCCTGGTCATGCCCCAATCCTTTTCCCCATTTTCCATTCTGTCAAGGTCCTGGGCTCTTAGTTAACACAGTTTTATGTTTCGAGTGTTGTGGGGTTTTTTTTTTTTTTCAGTTCTATGCATTGATTTATCATTTATCTAGCCAATCATGTTGAATATTTTCAAATTCTTTATGGTAACTGAATTTATGTAAAATTCTTATACCATCTGTGGGTAAAGAGCATGCTGAAGTTGTTATTGATATTCAGAAAGGTAGGCAATTTCTAAACGGCACACATTTTAAGGTTACAATGATTCTGGGCCAGGTGATCTTTGGATTACATTAATAAAATAGAAATTAAATGGTACTATGGCTAAACTCCACGCTCCCCTTTAGTTAATAGAAATCATCTGTCAAGAAACTATAAATTTGCTCTCTTTATTTTGCTGCCTAGGCCAGAAAGAATTTAAGGTGCCTTATAAACTCTCACACACAGTTATATATGTACAAATATTCACACGTGTGCATATGTCTATGTGAAGGGACTTCTAAAACTTCCTAGAAAAAGAGAACTAAAGTATAAATTCATTTTGATGCAAAGAACTTTGACATTCATGCATAGCTTTCTCATATATGCATTTTCTATTAACTTGCTTTCGTGTATACACACATGCAGTTTTTAATGTTTTTTTTTTTTTTTTTTTTTTTTTTTTGTCATAGGGCATGTGCACTCACTAGAGAGAGACAGTGAAATGGAAAGTGAGAAATCACCCCAGGAGCGATGTCCATACCACAGTCTCTTCTCCATTTTCTTGCTGGAATTTTGGGCACATACACGCAGGTGCTCAGCATGGTTTTTGAGCCAGCAGGTCCAGGACTTAACAATGGTTGGCCATGCAGGAGTCCATCATGCCACCTGCTGGCCCCCAACACACACATACTTTTTACACACACATAAACTTGTATTTGTGGAAGTAAGTCTAAGAGAAAGTGAGAGTAGGAAAAATAGAATGGAATAGGACCGGCAGGTGATGTGGTAATTAAGACACTGGATTTCTATATGGTCAACCATGGTTCAAGTCCCAGACCAGGAGGCTGGAAAAATCATACCAGGTGTGTGTGCATGTGTGCCCAAGACCCCAAGAAGAGAATGGAGAAGAAGGGATTGTGGGATGGCCGTTCCTCCCTGGGGGGAGGGATGATTTCTTCCCTCCTCTTTCTCTCTCTCTAGTGAGCGCATGTACCCTATGGCAAAAACAAACAATCAAACAAAAAAACAAACAAGGAAAGTATTGAGCAGAGAATGAAGGTAGTACACAAAAACCATGTCTCAAGGTCTTACAGATTTTTTTTTTTGAGAGTTTTTTTTCGCTATAGGGTGCGTGCGCTCGCCAGACAGAGACAGACAGAGAGACAGTGAGAAATCACCCCCCAGGGGGGATGGCCACACTGCAATCCCTTCTCCTCCAGTCTCCTCTCGAGAACTTGGGCACGCACTCACACGCGCCCAGCGTGAGTTCTAAGCCACCGGGTCCGGGACGCGAACCACGTTCGACTACGTGGGAGTCCAGCGACATAGCCATTACACTAACTGCTGGTTCCCGAGGTCTTAGATATTTTCTAAAGTTGGATCACAATTTTTTTTTTTTGAGAGGTTTTTGCTATAGGGCGCATGCGCTCGCCAGACAGAGAGAGAGAGAGAGAGAGAGACAGAGAGAGAGAGACAGAGAGATAGAAAGTGAGAAATCACCCCCCAGGGGGGATGGCCACGCCGCAATCCCTTCTCTTCTGTTCTTCTCTCGGGATCTTGGGTATGCACGCACACGCGCCGGCGTGAGTTTTAAGGCATGGGGTCCAGGACGCGAACCGCGGTCGACTATGTGGGAGTCCAGCGACATAGCCATTATGCTAACTGCTGGTCCCACAATTTTTGCTTTAAATCTTTTCAAAGCCAAAGCAGAAACAAGGAAATGATATGCAGTGTTGTTTTCTGTTTTTTTTTTTTTTTTTTCTTCAATAAACTAACAACCAAAAAAGCCTGGATACTAATAGAAGCATGAGAGAGGTTTCTCTCCCGGCTGTATAGATTGTAACATTTAAGTAGCCACGGTCGACTACATGGGAGTTCAGCCACATAGCCATTACGCTAACTGCTGGTCTCAGGACCCAAAATATTCGTGACTATTGCTAAGGCTGACCTTTCAGGAGAAGGTCTCCGGACAAGAGCGGGGCCTCCTCTAGAGTCAGCCACTGCTATCGTGTGGCCTGACGAGAGGAAGTTGGGGCGAAACCTGCCATTCTCTTTCTCTTCCCAGCCTCCGCCTCCTGCCAGTGCCACCCAGGAGCCTAACTCCACTGATGTGGTCCACCAAGTCAGCCTCCGAGGGCACTGAACAGGGAGACATCGAAGGAATTTATCTGCAAAGGCAAGTAGAGATTATCCAGCATAATGCATCGTTTCATTGGTTTATCTTCATTTTGAAGAAATAAAAAGAAAAAGAACAAAACTACAAGAAATAAAATGTACACGGGCTTTTCTACCACACAGAATATAAACAACTGTTAACATTTCCCACCCAGTCCAGGTCCCTGGCAACAACTAATTTAATTAGTATTCTAATAGTTTGTAAAGTGCGAACATTCTAGTTGCTTCATATCTTTGTACCACTTGATATTATTATTATTTTTATAATTTTAGGCATCTCAGTGATTTTAATTTGTTTCTCTAATGGTGTCTACTGTTGAGCATTTTTCATGTGTTTGTCATCTGTATTCACTACTTTTTTTTTTTTTTTGGAGAGGTTTTTGTTATAGGGCGCGTGCGCTCGCCAGACAGACAGAGAGAGACATAGAGACGAAAGCAGGAAATTACCCCCATGGGGGCTGGCCACGCCTCAATCCCTTCTCCTCCATTCTCCTCTCGGGATCTTGGGCATGCACGCACACACGCCTGGCATGAGTTTAAGCCACCAGGTCCGGGACTGGAACCACGGTCGACTACGTGGGAGTCCAGTGACGTAGCCATTACGCTAACTGCTGGTCCCTGTATTCACTACTTTTGTAAGCTGTTCAATCTTTTTGCTCTTTTTAAAGCTGGATGGTGTTTTTGTTTTTTATTGAGTTTTGAGGGTTCTCTTTTATTTAATGGAGAAAAGATTGGCCACCTCTCTTTGGAATTGCGAAAGTTCCAGTCTGGCATTAGGATTCTGTTAGCCTTATTTATATGGTCATTTTAGAGTAATTTCCTCTTTTCATGGCATCTAGACCTAAATGTATAGTTCATTTATCTTTCTCTGTCACTTAAATACCTTCATTTATGGGCATAGTTTTCCTCTGAGTTTGAAAATACTCAATAAATTTATAGATAGGGTATTTTCACTGACATCCATTTTTCATGACCTAAAGCTATATTTATTTCGAATCTATAATTTCTCAAGGGAGTTTATTTGTTGACTATCCCTTATTATTAACAGTTCTATCACATTGTGTTCAGCAAATATAGTCTGTGTGGCTTCTAGTTTTTGAAGTATTAAGATTTTCTTTGTAGCCTAACAGTTGTTTTGGTTTTTGGTTTTTGGGTTTTTTTTAGAAGATTTTCCTGTAGGGCGTGTGTGCTCGCCAGAAAGACAGAGAAGAGACAGAGAGACAGAAAGCGAGAAATCACCTCCCAGGGGGGATGGCCATGTCGTAATCCCTTCTCCTTCGTTCTCCTCTTGGGATCTTGGGCACGCACACACACACACCTGGCATGAGTTAAAGTCACCAGGCCCGAGACTTGAACCGCGGTCGACCAAATGGGAGTCCTGCAACATAGCCATTACACCAACTGCTGGTCCCAACATGTGGCTTTCTAAAAAAATGTTCCAGGGATATTAATCAAAAGTCTATTGGGAACCGGCAGTTAGCGTAATGGCTATGTCGCTGGACTCCCACGTAGTCGACCGCGGTTCACATCCCGGACCTGGTGGCTTAAAACTCACGCCGGGTGCGTGTGCGTGCGTGCCCAAGATCCCGAGAGGAGAATGGAGGAGAAGGGATTGCGGCGTGACCATCGCCCCTGGGGGGTGATTTCTCGCTTTCTGTCTCTATGTCTCTCTCTGTCTGTCTGGCGAGCGCACGCGCCCTACAGTGAAAATCTCTCCAAAAAAAAAAAAAAAAGTCTATTCTAGGACCAGCAGGGGGTATGGTGGTTAAGATGCTAAACTCCCACATGTCTGACCATGGTTCACGTCCTGGACCTGGTGGCTTGCTTTCTTTTCTCTCTTTCTTTCTGTATCTCTCTCACTGTCTCTGGTGAGTACACATGCCCTCTTACAAACTAAAAAATAATAACAATAATAAATAAAATTAAATGAATATTTTTTAAAAGTCTACTCTAAGTTTAACTCTATTAAATCTATCTTATTAATTTTGTTATTCTAATATTCTATAATATGAAAATTGTGGTCTCTTTAATTTTTTGATTTTCAAAAGAAGCATGTAGATCTTCCACTATTAGGTTTATTAATTTCTTCTTGCCTTTTCATTTTTAATCTTTTCTTTATTCATGACAATGTGTATGCTAAGAGAGAGAGAGAGAGAGAAAGAGAGAGAGAGAGACTTCACATGATCTGGTCATGCCACAATCCCCTTCTTACAGTATTGTAGCCTGTTAGATCCTGGGCACTCACATGTGTGCCTGGTGTGTTTCAGGCTGGCCAGGCTAGGGATCTGTACAGCAGGCTCCATGTTGCATCTGGTGTCTTCTGAGCAGCCCATTACTGCTGCGCTTCATAGTGTGTATACATATATATATCTGTTTATGTATATATGTATATATATATAGCTGTATGTGTATATATAATCTGTGTGTGTGTATATATATATCTGTATATATACATCTATATCTGTATATAGCTATATCTATATATATATATATCTATAATGTCCCTGTATTTTCAAATTTACTTTGTTTATTATAAATAACACCTAATAACATATATATGTGTGTGTGTGTGTGTGTGTGTGTGTGTGTATTTTAACACAGTCTGGGAATTTGTCTTCCTAAATAGGAGAGTTTGGTCTATTCACATTATTTTGGTAATGGATATGTATGGATTCAGCCTTGTCATTCAGACTTGTGTTTTCTTTTAAAATACAGGATCTTAACTTGTTTCTTTTTTGCTTTCAACTTGATTGCTTAGATTCTCATGGCTTTCTCTTTATTCCTTTAATAGACTGAGTGCTTTTCTATTAATAGTTTTAATTTTTGAATAATATATATCAACATTTCTATCAACATCAAGAATTAATCAGTATCTTTTCATTATTATTATTATTATTATTTTGAAACATTCAATCACTGTATATCATTTGGCTTGTAAAGAGAATTTACCCAAGGGAACCAGCAGTTAGCGTAATGGCTATGTCGCTGGAATCCCACGTAGTCGACCGCGGTTTGCGTCCCGGACCTGGTGGCTTAAACTCACGCCAGGCGTGTGTGCGTGCGTGCCCAAGATCCCGAGAGGAGAATGGAGGAGAAGGGATTGCGGCGTGGCCATCCCCCCTGGGGGGTGATTTCTCGCTTTCTGTCTCTCTGTCTCTCTCTCTGTCTGGTGAGCGCACACGCCCTATAGCGAAAATCTCTCTCAAAAAAAAAAAAAAAAGGAGAAAAAAAAGGAGAATTTACCCAACATGAAATACACCTCAGACTAGTCCTGTTGAGAATATCATACACGTTATCATCAACAGGCAATAAACCATTTCTGTGTCCCACAAATGTCTTGTTTCTCTATTTTTCCCTCCCTGACTTCCTTCCCTATACTTCCCCCTCGCCCACCCTCCTCCTGCACCATCTCCAGTGTCCGTAACTATTTTCACTGCTTTTATGTGCTCTAATCTTTCCATTTCTACCATAGAGCGCAGACAGTTGGTATATATTTCATAGTCTGTCTTGCTTCACTTAGCAATAAATCACTTTCAATAATTTCAAGTGATCATATTCAGTCACTTTCTATCAAATGCCAGGGTCTTGTACTTTTATGACTGAATAGTATTCCATAGAATATATGGGCCACACTTTTTCAATCCATGCATCTGTTCATGGACATTTGAGTTGGTTCCACGTCTTAGCAATTATGAATAATGCTGCAATAAACATGGATGTGCAAGCACTTTCCTGACTGAGCGTTCTCCTATCCTTTGGGTAGATACCCAGAAGTGGGATTGCTGGATCATATGGTAGTTCTATTTGTAGGTCTTTAAGGAAACTCCATATTGTTTTCCACAGTGTCTAGACCAATTTACATTCCCACCAACAGTGTAGAAAGTTCCCCTTTCACCACAACCCCAGTAACTCGTATCATTTTTTGTATTTTTAATCTTTATCATTCTGACAGGAGAGAGGTGGTATCTCATCGTGGTTTCAGTGGTGAGGTGGTATCTCATCGTGGTTTCAGTGGTGAGGTGGTATCTCATCGTGGTTTCAGGGCTGAGGTGGTATCTCATCGTGGTTTCAGGGCTGAGGTGGTATCTCATCGTGGTTTCAGGGCTGAGGTGGTATCTCATCGTGGTTTCAGGGCTGAGGTGGTATCTCATCGTGGTTTCAGGGCTGAGGTGGTATCTCATCGTGGTTTCAGGGCTGAGGTGGTATCTCATCGTGGTTTCAGGGCTGAGGTGGTATCTCATCGTGGTTTCAGGGCTGAGGTGGTATCTCATCGTGGTTTCAGGGCTGAGGTGGTATCTCATCGTGGTTTCAGTGGTGAGGTGGTATCTCATCGTGGTTTTAATCTGAATCTCTCTTATGATGAGGGATGTTGAGCATTTCCTCTTGCACTTTTTGGCTATTCATATGTCTTCCTTAGATTTTTGTTCAACTCATTTTCCCATCTTTTAGTTGGGTTAATCATTTTGGGGAGGGGTAAGTAGCTTGAATTTCCTGTGAATTCTGGTTATCAGTCCCTTACCTGAGGCGTTGTTTACAAAAATATTCTCCCATTCTGGAACCAGCAGTTAGTGTAATGGCTATGTTGCTAGACTCACACATAGTCAACCATGGTTTGAGTCCCAGACCCAGTGGCTTAAACTCACACCGAGAGTGTGTGCATGCATGCCCAAGATCCCAAGAGGAGAATGGAGGAGAAGAGATTGCAGTGTGGCAATCCCTTCTAACCTAAATGATAGGTTAGTTGGGTATGTGAATTATATTTGTTGTTATCTTAAAGTGTTTCTCCATTGTATCATACTTTGAGGCAGAAACAAGGAAAGTGAGAAATCACCCCCAGGGACGATGACGACACTGCAGTTTTTTCTCCTCCATTGTCCTCCTGGGATTTGGGGCATCCCCCCACCAGGGGGGGTGATTTCTCGCCTTTTTTTTTTGAATCATTTATTTAATTTTATTTGTTATTGCCATTATCTTTTTCTTTTTTTTCTTCTGAAAATTTTTTTTAATTAATTTACATTCATTCCCTGAGCATCATCACAACATACAAAATGTGGTTTCCCATCTAGAGTAAACTGCATAGTGGCTTAATCATGCATATTGTCACCCATAAAATTCCATTACTACTTTCATATATATATGTTTTTTTTTTTTTTCCTTTGGAGAGATTTTCACTGTAGGGCGCGTGCGCTCGCCAGACAGACAGAGAGAGACATAGAGACAGAAAGCATAGCCATTACGCTAACTGCTGGTTCCCAGTATATATATATGTTTTTTACCCCATGTCTGACCCTCTGCCCTATTCCACTCTCTTATTACACTATCTCTGCTGCCTACAGTTATCTTCAATTTCTTTTCCCCCAACATTTCGTTTATCACACAATATCATAAGTAATCTAACTACTTACAATAGCAAGTTCAGCTGATGGTTTCAAGAAAAGCAGTTTTGAACTGGTAAGGTTATTTCCTTGAAACTTAAGGCCTAGAAACAGGTTAGTATTCTGTTCAAATAGTAGGTACATGAAAACATTGACAGCTCAAGACAAGACAAAAATCCTTAAAACCAGACAACAAAGCTTAGAAGAAAAGCAGCAATATTTCTCGCTTTTTATCTATCTGTCTCTGTCTGTCTGTCTGGCGAACATTGACAGCTCAAGACAAGACAAAAATCCTTAAAACCAGACAACAAAGCTTAGAAGAAAAGCAGCAATATTTCTCGCTTTTTATCTATCTGTCTCTGTCTGTCTGTCTGGCGAGCGTGCACGCCCTATAGCAAAAACGTCTCAAAAAAGAAATATTCTCCCATTCTGAGGGTTGTCAATTCACATTAATTATTGTATCCTTTGCTGTGCAGAAACTTCTTATTCTGATGTAATCCCATCTGTCTATTTTGGGGATTGCTGCCTGCGCTTTGGGGGTCTTATTTAAGAAGTCTTTGCCTACTCTAATGTTTTGCAGATTTCCCTAGTGTTTTCCATCAGTAATTTTATAGTTTTAGGTCTTAGGTTCAGATCTTTGATCCATTTTGAGTTGATTTTTGTTAACGGTGAAAGACGGGGATCCAGTTTCAACTTTCTGCAGGTGGTTACCCAGTTTTCCAGCACCATTTGTAAAAGAGGTTTTTCCTTTTCCACTGGATTGACTGGCATTCTTTGTTGAAAATCAGTTGGCTGTATGCTGGGGGGTTCATTTATGGGGTCTCTAAGAATTAATCAGGATCTTTAAATGTCTCCAATCTCCCAGAGCAGACAAATCCTTTAGTATACTTTCTCAATATCGCACCATCAAGTTTTGTTTTAAGATCTTTTACAATTCTTTTCATTGACTTGCATGAATTTACTTTTATACCCCATCATTATGTTTCTGATTCCTTAGGAGTAATTTCTTAGGAATTAAACTAACTTTCAAGTTAGTTATGAATGTAACTGCAGGCATTATCTTTTCTTTGTTCATAGTTTTTTCCTTATCCTGTTTCTTTTGAGTGTTAAACTCTGAGACCTTGCACATTATTACTAGCTTTGCTTTTTAAATGATAGGTTAGTTGGGTATGTAAATTTTATTTGTTGTTAACTTACAGTGTTTCTCCATTGTATCATACTTTGTGGCAAATGAAAAGTTTAATGCTGTTTTAATTTTTCCTTTGATTTCTCTTAATCTCTTTTAAGATTTATTAGAATGCCCTATTTACTGTTGAATTCGGAGTTTATGTATTTTAATAGATTGTATCTAGATGTTATTCTTGCGCTGCTGTCAAGGAATTCTAAAAAGATTTTCTTCATCTGGGGGGAAATGTTATTGTTCCTGTTGTTTATTGTTTTTGTTATTATTTATTTGGTTCCTCCCCCCCTTTTTTAAATTGAAACATAATAATTGTATATATTTATGGGATATAGTGTGATTTTTCAGTATATGAATACCATATGTAATGAACAAATTTTGATAATTAGCGTAGTAATTATCTTCTTTTTAATTGCCAGAGAGCACCTGCATTCACCAGGGACAGACAGAGGAAAAAGGAGTATATGATAGCACCCCCCAATAGGGTGCCATTTCTTCCATAATCCCTTTCTTCCATTTCTACATCCTGCTGATATTTGGGGCATGCTTACACAAGTACACAGTGTGTGTTTCAAGCTGCTCGCGTCAGAATTCAAACTGCAGTCAGCCACGTGGTATCCTAGTCCCTTAAGCACTAGGCTACAGGCTGGCAGCACAGTAAGTATCTAAAGTATGTATTATTACTTTATGTTGGCACATCCCAAACCCTCTCTTTTAGGTATTTTACTATATGTAGTAAAGTAGTGTCAACTAGTTATCCTGTTTTGCCATAAAACTCTACTATCCATGAACTAACATCTCCCTAACCTCTCCTTCCCCTTACTCTTCCAATCTCTAGGAACCTCTATTCTATTATCTGCTTCTATGAGGGCAACTTTTTCAGTTTCTGCATATGAACGACAATTGTGTTAGTTTTCTTCTTCTTCATCTTCTCCTTCTCCTCCTCCTTCTTTTAAGTTTTTGGTATAGGGCATGTGTGGTTGCTAGAGAGAGGCAGAAACAAGGAAAGTGAGAAATCACCCCCAGGGACGATGATGACATTGCAGTTTTTTCTCCTCCATTGTCCTCTTGGGATTTGGGGCATGTCTGCACACGTAGCTGGTATGACTTTCAACCTACTGGGTCTGGGACTCAGACTGTGGTCGGCCATGTGAGGACGCCAGCACCTTAGCCACCACACCGTCTGCTGGGCCCCCAATGTTTTTTTCTTTCTTTAAAGCCTGAATTATTTCACTTTACACAATGTCCTCCAGGCTTGTTACTATTGCCTCAATTGACAGGATTTAACTCTTTCTAATGGTTGAATAGCTAGTGTACGTTGTGTGTATACACAGCACATTGTCTTTCTTTGTCTGTTAATAGATGCGTAGTTTGATTTGATATCTTACTACCATGAACAGTGCTCAATAAATGCTGGGGTGGAAATATCTCACCTCCATACTGTTTTTTCTTATGGCTGTACTAACTTACATTGCCACCGAAAGTATAAGCGTCTCTTTTCTCTATAGTCTCCCCAGTACTTGTTGTTTTTGTCTTTTTGATGATAGCCATTCTAACTGGAGTAAGATGATATGGCATTGTGGTTTTGAATTACATTTCCCTGATTATTAGTTAATTATCTTGGTATTTTTGCTTGGAATTTTTAGCTAATCAGGATCTTTTGTGGTTCCATACAAATTTTATGATTGCTTTTTTCTATTTCTGCTAAAAATGCCATTGGAATTTTGACAGGGATTGCATTACATCAGATTGACTGGAATAGTATGGACATTTTAACAACACCGATTCTTCAAATAGGTGAAAATAATCTTTCACCACCTTAGCTAAATTTGTTCCTAGGTTGTTTTTTTCTTCTTCTTTTGGTAGGTATTACTTTTTTGCTTCTTTTGTAGCTAGTTTTTGTAGCTAGGTGTATAAAAATGCTATTGATTTTCATATACTAGTTTTTTTTATCCTGCAACTCTACCAAATTTATTTATCAGTTTCAAGAATTTTTTTATAGAACCTATATATTTCTGCGTATAAAATGATATCATCTACAAACAAGGGTAATTAGACTTCTTCCTTTCCAATTTGTATGCATTTTCTCTTCTTTTCTTTTCTTTTCTTTTCTTTCTTTTTGCTATAGGACATGTGTGCTCAACAGAGAGAGAGAGAGAAGGAAAGTGAGAAATCATCCTCAAGGAGATGGTCACACTCCTCCATTCCTCTCTTGAAATTTCAGACACACATGCACATGTGCTTGGCATGATTTTCAAGCTACTGGGTCTGAGACTCGAACCAGCAGTTGGTTATGAGGGATCCAGCCACCTTAACCTCCATGCCACCTGCTGGCCCTTCTTTCTTTCTTTTTCCTAATTGCTCTGGTTAAGAATTCCAGTACTATGTTGAATAAGAGTAGTGTTCCAGTTCTTACCTTGGTCCAGTTCTGAGAAGAAGCTTTCAACTCTTGCTCATTTGATGTAATATTCACTATGGGTCTGTCATATTAATATACAGCCTTTATTGTGTTGAGGTGCATGCCTTTTGTATTTTCTTTGTTGAATGTTTTTATTATGGTAGGATTTCTTTTTATCAAATCCATTTTCTTCATCTTTGAGATAATCTTATGGGTTTTTGTCCTTAATTCTGTTGATATAATGTACTGTGTTTATTGATTTCAATATGTCGAGCCATCCTTGAATGCCTAGGGTAAACCTCACTTGTTCCTGGTGTATAATCGTTTCGCTGTACTGTTGGATTTGATTTGCTAGTGTTCTGTCGATCATTTGTGCATGTCTGGTCATGAGAGTTACTGGTCTACAGTTTCCTTTTTTCTTGTGTCCTTATCTAGTTTTCACATCAGGGTAATAATGTTGGCCTCATGAAACATGTTTAGGAAGAGTCTTTCCAATTCAGATTTTGTTAATAGTTGGAGAAGAATTGGTCTTATTTCTTCTTGAAAGGTGTTATATTCAGTAGTGAAATTGTGCAGTCTTGGAGTTTTCTTTATTGGAAGTTTTTTTATTACTAATTCAATTTCATTATTTAGCATTGGTCTGTGTAAGCTTCTGTTTTTTCCTGCTTCTATCTTGGTAGGTTGTTGGTGTCCAGGAATTTATCTGTTTCCTCTTGATTGTCTCATTTTTTGGCCGGTAGTCTTTCATAATATCCTCTACTGATCATTCCT
>NW_006159761.1:292972-356714 GCF_000334495.1 Tupaia belangeri chinensis
GTATCAATTTTAGTGTCTCCTTTTTCATTTCTGATTTTATTTTATTTAAATCTTCTCTCTCTCTTTTTAATTAATCTAGCTAATGGTTTGTTCATTTTGTTTACATTTCAAAAAACTAACTTTTTATTTCATTGGTCTTTTGTACTGTTTACTTGGTCTCACTTTTGTTTTGAACTGCTTTGAACTTTGTTTTTGTTCTATTAATTTTGGATTTAGCCTGTTCTTGCTTTTCTAATTCTTTTAGGTACATCATTAAGTTTTTTGAAATCTTTCTTTCTTTTTTTAATGTAGATACTTATTGCTATAAACTTCCCTCTTACTACTGCTTTTGCTATATCCCATAGATTTTGGTATATTGTTTACCTTTTTATTTGTTTCAAAAACATTTTAAATCTCCTTCTTAATTTTTTCATTGACCCACTGGTCATTTGAGAACATGTTATTTTGTTTCCATGTAGTTCTATAATTTTCGGGGTTCCTCTTGTTATTTCTAGTTCTAAATCATTGTAGTTAGAAATGCTACTCTGTATGATTTCTATTTCTCTAGACATTTTGAGACATGTTTTGTGGCCTAACATAAGGTCTATGCTAGAGAATGCTCATGTGCTGATGAGAAGAATGTATAGTTTCTTCATAATATGCATTTCTCACAAACTTTTGGAAGACCCTGCCCCCATCGTATCTTTTATTTGGGCAATTTAATCCATTTACATTCAAAAGTATTAATAGGTCTGAACTTACTGCTATGATTTTGTTAATTATTTTCTGATTATTTTCATTTCCTTGGTTCTTTCTTCCTGTCTTATCTTTGTGGATTGGTGGTATTTTGTAGCGCTAAAGTTCGATTCCTTTCTTCCTCACTTGTCTGCTCTGCTAGTGGTTCTTCCTCTTTCGCATGTTTTCAGGATGGTGGTTACTACCCTCTTACTTCCACACGTACGACTCTTAAATATTTCTTGTAAAGTCAGTCTGGTAGTGCCGCCATGTGTTTTCTATTGAGTAAAGAGAACCCAGCAACACTTTGTTATTACTAAGTATCATACATGACAAGCCCCAGCTGAGAAAGTATCTTATTTTGGTTAAGTTTCAACAGTTAAATTTCATTTTACTCTCATAGATGATCAACTATTAAAATCACTTTTTCAGTTGTGAAACCATTTTTTTTTCTTAAGAGAAGAGACGTGGGTAGGAAGAGGCAAATGGAGAACAGCCACATGATCCTGACCGAGGTGTATAAAGCTGTTCATTCAGTACCTTATTTTGGTAATATTTTCACAAAATGGTAGTTATTTTTATGTGCATTTTTCTAAATCTATAAGTCAAAGCAAATTTGATAAAGCAGTCTCTTCAAGTTCCATAAACATATGCAATTCTAATGATAAAGACTCAACATTTGCGTTTTCATAGACTAACATAATATACAAACTCATGAAAGTCTCCCGTTATGCTGTTAATTTTACCTAGATCTGTCTTTATCTTCATAAATATTCAGTGAAGCTATAAACAAAGGTACTGTAACTTTTCTACTCTATACAGGTTTTAAAGTAAAACCAATTAGTAGCAATTCTATAAAACAGAAGAGATATCAATGTCCTATTTTCTTTAGTTTGTGTGTCAGTTCTTTGAAAAACACTAGGTGCTGGGGACCAGCAGATTGCGTAATGGTTATGTCACTGAACTCTCATGTAGTCAACTGTGGTTCGAGTCCCAGACCCAGAGGCTTAAAACTCATGCTGGATGCATGTGGGTGTTTGCCCAAAATCCCAAGAGGGGAATGGAGAAGAAGGGATTGCAGCATAGCTATCCCCTCTTGGGGAGTGATATATTGCTTTCTATCTCTCTGTTTCTCTCTGTCTCTCCAGTCAGTGCGCATTCCCTATAGCAAAAATCTCTCTCTTGAAAAAAGAAAGAAAGACACTAAGTGAGAACAGAAGATTTTCCATATATTGTACAAAACTTGGCTTTCTTTCATAGTTACATCTACTTTTACAGAAACCTTCAAGTGTATGTTGGAGTTCCAACACTTGATTAATGCCTTGTAATTTTTCTTCCAGTTCCACCTGAATTTCAGCATCAACTACATTCAGATCAACATTCATCATCTTGGATAATAAACTTTTACAAAAGAGCCTTCAATACAAAATTCTGGATGAATGGACCAGCAAATGGTGTAATGGTTATGTTGCTGGATCCCACTTGGTCGACCACAGTTCAAGTCCGGAGCTGGTGACTTAAAACTCATGCTGGGTGCCTGTGCATGCATGTCCAAAATCTTGAGAGGAGAATGGAGGAGAAGGAATTGTGGCATGGCCATATACCCCTCCCCCCCCGGGGGGGTGATTTCTCACTTTCTCTCTCTGTCTCTCCGACAAGTGAATGTGCCCTACAATAAAAAGCTCTCTTAAAAAAATTCTGGAGGAATGATCTTTTGTTTGAGGATCTGGGAGGGAGAAAGATTGGGAGGATGGCAATCTTTGTTGAACTCTTATTTATGGAAGGAAGAATTTTACATCTTTGCTACATGTCTCTTATCTTTTTAAACTCTTTGTACCTTTTTACTGAATTTTGATAAAATCTTTCAGTTTACCCCTCCAATTTACTAATTTAATCTTGAGCCTTATTCATTCAGCCATTTAGCCCATATTTCAGTAATCTTGATTTTTTAAAAACTCTGCTTCTTTTCAATAGCATCTTATTCTGGTTGGTAGATACACACACACACACACACACACACACACACACATATATATACACACACACACACACCCTCCATTCTCCTCTCGAGATCTTGGGCATGCACACACACATGCCCGGCGTGAGTTTTAAGCCACCGGGTCCAGGACGCGAACCACAGTCGACTACATGGGAGTCCAGCAACATAGCCATTATGCTAACTGCTGGTCCCTATATACTTTTTTTTAAGAGAGATTTTTGCTATAGGGCACATGTGCTCACTAAGGAGACAGAAAGAGACAGAGATACAGAAAGCCAGAAATTACCCTCTGGGGGATGATCATGCCACAATGCCTTCTTCTCCATTCTCTTCTTGGGATTTTGGACATGCATACATGCCCGGTATAAAGTTTAGACTGCTGGATCTGGGACTCAAACAGCAATCGACCATGTGGGAGTCCAGCAACATAATCATTACGCCATCTGTGTGTCCTGGTAGATAGAATTTTCAAGGTGATAACTTTTCCTTTTAAAACTACCTGTGGTTACTAATTTTATTTTATGATTCTTTGCAATTTTCTATAATTCTCTTTCTTTAAGACAGGATTTAGCTGCCTTAAAGGGATTAGTCCTTTTATATACTTTAGTGCTTTTACATATTTGGTGGACCTTCTCATATGTTTGACACTAGGTTACCTGTTTATATTTACAGATGAGGTCTCTAACAGAAATTCTTTACTTGGGAGCCACAGGTCCCTATTTAGAACTTAGACCAAATTCATAGGGTCCATGCATAAGATGGAAAAGTTACATTTTCTTTTTTACTAGCCTCGAGAGGAAATTTATCAATTCCTTTTATTTCGAATATAGGCAACAATTTCAGGAGTTCTAGCAATATCTGTGATTTCACCACTGATAGAATTTAAAGATATTTCCACATCACATTAATTTGTAAGTGTGGATTAGAATTATCATTGCTTCAAAATTTTAGCAGTAGTAGACTTACTACTAGATCTTGTCATTTTATGTGTTGATAATTATTTAAAATATTTTATGGCGCCATTTTAATGTAATTGACTTCATTTTTAAAACTTTTACATATATGTATATACTTAAAAACATTATTCTAAGTATAGGTTCATAGGCTTCAGCAGTTAAAGGGGTTTGTAACACAAAAGATATTAAGAACTCTCAGTCTAGATGGATTACCATGATGTGTTAGAAAATATTTTGGGCCGACAGGTGATGTTGTAGTTCAGGCAGCTGGATCCCACATGGCAGACAGTGGCTGGGCCCTGGGGCTTGAAAAACATGCCGGGCGAGGTGCATGTGTCCTCAAAATCCCAAGAGGAGAAGGGAGAAGAAGGGATTGTGGCGTGGCCATCATCTCTAGGAAGGTAATTTCTCACTTTCCTCCTCTGTTTCTTTCTCTCTGGCAAGTGCATGTGCCCTGCAGCAAAAACTAAAAAAAATCATTGATCTCCGTAATGATTCTTGTTTCTTGCTAAATATTTCTTGTTTCTGGCTTTGTTGGTTATGTAGGAGAGATGTAACAAACTCTGGGGCAGAATGAGAAATATCTCTGTCGCAGAAATCTCTATTGGGTTTGAACTTCCTTCTTCCTTTTCTTCTTTCCTTTTCTTTCTTTCTCTCTCTCTGCCTCTTTTTTTCTTTCTTTCATGTTTCCATTTTAAGATGGACATTTGTAAATAGGAAACTCATTCCTCCGTTAGGGCAACAGTGAGCCTTTCTTTCTCATGACCGAGAATATCGCCCTCCAGCATTTCGAGTGATCTGTTTGTCACCGTGTTCTTTGGTGAGATACCTATCTTATAGTCGGCATTTATAACAGAGGGAGATCAGAACACACTGCCCGAAATAAGACACCTTGGCATATTGAGATTTTTCGGTTGAAGGAATTAGGGATGTAGGAAGAACTCCCTGAGCTTTTCCTGAAGCAGGTTGTAAGACCCTCATGTGACAGGAGTCCAAAGAGAGGCCTTGCTGAGTTTCCTGTGCAATCACATTTTCCCACACTTTTCACTCTTCATCAAACCTAGCATAGAAATGTTCAAGTTTAACTGCTTCTTGGGATCTCCTTTTGGTAATGAAGTCTCCAGAGTTACATAAATTTTTTATTAAATAAATTTATATGAAATAAACTGTCCATTAAGTAAATTTATATTTTTATTTTCTTGTTAATCCGTGTTTTGTTATAGGGGTCACAGCCAAAAGCTCGTAAGAGTAGAAAGAAAGGTCTTTTCTCCCCTCCATCATTGTGCTTTGTTTGGATGCTGATTGAAAAGAGCTTGTGGGAACCAGCAGTTAGCGTAATGGCTATGTCGCTGGACTCCCACGTAGTCGACCGCGGTTCGCGTCCCGGACCCGGTGGCTTAAACTCACGCCGGGGGTGTGTGTGCGTGCGTGCCCAAGATCCCGAGAGGAGAATGGAGGAGAAGGGATTGCGGCGTGACCATCCCCCCTGGGGGGGGATTTTTCGCTTTCTGTCTCTATGTCTCTCTCTGTCTCTCTCTGTCTCTCTCTCTCTCTCTCTCTGTCTGGTGAGCGCATGCGCCCTATAGCGAAAACCTCTCCGAAAAAAAAAAAAAAAAGAGCTTGTGCCGTGGATTTAGTAGTCCCCTGTGTGTTCCTGGGCCTGGTGCACTCTTGCCTGGATCCAGAGCCTCTCTCAGAGCCTGACCAACGTGGACAGGCTCGTCAGCGGGCAAGGACTGTGGCATCAGGCTCTCGCACATGCAGAACAAGCTGACTGTGACACAAACAGCTTGTACCAAGTTAATTAGTTTGTCATTACTTAAAGATTTAAGACGCGGCCCCTGCTTATCTTTTTAAAGTAAACTTTTACTTTTCAAATTTACATAAATTTCCTTTTAGAAGTCACTCGTGATGGAACTCCTTAATTTCAGTTTTATAATTATTTCAGAACTTTTTAGATAATAGTGAAAAATAATTTTGAGAGAGAGAAGATAGAGAACTGAGAAAACTGCCCCCCCCCCCGTAAGCAAAACTTCGAAATCTAAAAAAAATCTTAGTTTTATCTTAGGTTATATTTAAACAAAAGAATATTGCTTTAAAAATGCATAGGAGGCCATTGATTTGGACTGGACTCCCGCGCTAGGCCCCACGGACCAACCCGAAGCAGAGTCACTCGTACTAACGTTGCACAGCACCGAGCCCAGACTGAGGTGTTTAACTGATGGCTGGAGAAAACAGGAAAGAAGGAAAATAGCCAAATATCCTAACAGGCCAGTCTCAGTCAGCATGATAATGAAGCTCCCTCATTAATTCTTTTAAATAATTTTGAAACAACCAATATTCTTTTTGTCCTTTATTTCTATAGCCTTCATTTCTTCTTTGTTTATAAAACCAGGTCCCTCTGCTCAGTTCTGTTTATAAAATGATGGGTTACCCACCTTCAGACTCACAGATAAATGCCAGTTAAAAAATTGAAACTAAATTTGTCGTAATTATTTTTTTAAAGATTTTTGTCATAGGGCTTGTGCACTTGCTGGAGACAGGGAGACAGAGAGAGAAAGTGAGGAATCACCCTCTAGGGGAGATAGCCACACCATATAGCCCCTCACCTCGTTCCTCCTCTTGAGCTTTGTACATGTCCCTGGCACGTTTTTCAAGCTACCAGGTCTGGGATTCCAAACCAGCACCCCAAACACCATGCCACTTGCTGACCCATATTTGTTGTAACTCTGTCTTTAGAAAGTGCTCAGACCTGGCCTCTCAAATATTACCCACACAGCCTGCTGGTAAGGTAAAGCTGCGTTTAGCGCTAGCGTGGTAAGCTAACAAGCACATCAGTTACAAAGCTTGGGTCATGCCTGGCAGGGAGAAGGAGAGCTCTGAATTCTGAGCACTGGAAATTTTGTTTTGTCTTTCAGTTGCCAGAGGACATGTGTGCTCACCAGAGAGGGGGAGAGAGAGAGGAAGAAAGCACCCCTCAGTGGGGCATGGGCACTCCATGTCTCCATCCTTTTGGGACTTTGGACATGCACATATGCACAAGTGCCTGGCATGTTTTTTTCAAAGGCTCAGGCTGGGAATCAAACCAAGGTTGACCACATGGAATTCAGCTCCTAAGGCACAGTGCTTAACCACAGCTCTCTGGGCCCAACCCTAAATCTGCTCTTTCAATCCTTGATTAGGCTTGTGTAAGAATTATGAAACGGCAGTCTAGGATTGCAGCAAAGAGCAAGGGGAACATTTTACAAGAGACTCAAAGAATCCAAGCATAACCGCCTGTTGATGCTCTTCTTTGAAGAGCTGGTGGGTCGTCTGGGAAATTCTTGTAATGAATACTCACTCTATTTTCTTGGGCAGGGCAGTCCTGAGAGACTAAAAACTGCTCCCAGGCCCACTGGAATGGCAAAATCATGTGCACGTGGGCAGGAAGGCGTGGTTTCCTTTTTCAGTGCCAGGACGAGTGTGGGTAGGTGGTGCTGGTTCTCAAGACTTATCTGGATTGTGTAACTCTGAATTTGCTCTGCAGTCAAATCTCCGTAGAATTCTCCTATTCTCTACTGCAGCTTTCTGAAAACTTCTAGAATAAGATTTCGTTTGACGTGGGAATACTGAGGATGTAACTAATACATTCAGAAGTCCTTGATTTATGCGGTGACATCCAGGAGCCCAGGGACCTCTGAGCCTGTTCCGCTGGTCCCCACCATGGGCAGAGGCAAGACATGTGGATGACACACCTTTAGTGTGCCAAGCGTGGAGGGCAGCAGTCGGGAGCTTCAGGTATGCAGAAACTGTTAGGGCCAAGAGCTGGTAGTAACTGAGCAGCTGTTTCCATGGTGGTCACCAAGGTTGTCAGGACAGAATTAAAAACAAAGACAGAAGGCATAATGATTCTGTCACTGGACTTTCACACGGCGACTGCGGTTCAAGTCCTAGACCCAGTGGCTTGAGACTCACGCGGGACACGTGTATGTGCATGCCCAAAATCCTGAGAGGAAAGTGGAGGAGAAAGGATTATGGCATGGTCATCCGCCTAGGGGGCTGACTTCTTGCTTTCTGTCTCTTGGTCTCTCTCTCTCTCTCTCCCCAGAAAGCACACAAACCCTTTAGCAAAAATCTCTCTAAAAACAACAACAATGACAAAAACACAAAGACTCTTCAAGGTGATGTCTAGTCCGTCTTGGCAGCTGTAGTAAAATACTGTGGACTGATTGACCTAAGTAACAAACACCTATTCCTCACAGTTCTGGAAACTGGAAGTCCAAGGACAGAGAGCCAGCCTGGTCACTTTTTGGCGAGGTTCTCCTTCCTGGTTTACAGATGGCTGTCTTCTCGTATCCTCACAGGAGAATGTGAGAGAGAGCTGCGGTAGCTCTTGTTTCTTCTCCTCCTCCTCCTTCTCCTTCAGGGTTTTTTTTTTGTTTGTTTTTTTGTTTTGTTTTGGGTTTTTTGTTTCTTTTTTTTTTTTTTTTTGCCATAGGGTGCATGCACTCACCAGAGAGAAACAGAGAGAGAGGTAAAGTGATAAATCACACCCAAGGAGCGATGGTCACACCACAATCCTTTCTCCTCTATACTTCTCTTGGGATTTTAGGTATGCATGTACACATACCCAGCATGATTTTCAAGTTGCTGGGTCCTGGACTCAAACTGTGGTTGGCCACGTGGGAGTCCAGTGCCTTCGCCACCACCTGGCCCTTTGTCTCTTCTTCTAAAGGCACTGATCACAGCGTGAGGTCTCCGTCCTTATCACCCACCATCCCCCAAAGCCTCACCTCCAAATCCCACCAAGCTGGGGATCAGGGTTTCGGCACACACATTGAGGGACACTATCATCCCACCCACAGCAGGTGGCCTTACGTGATCCTTTGCCTAAGCTCCCTAGCTAGGCCCTGAGACAGCTGTGAAAATGAGAGAAAGAATACGTCTCTTTTGGAAAACCATGAGCCATCCGCCCTTCCCGCCTCCCTCCAAATGCATAGCAGTTTCTCCCCTCCTAGGAAAGGTCCAGAGTTCCATCTTATTAAAATGTACACCAAAGCTTGTGCTAATGCACTATTTTCTATTATTAAGAGGCTTCAAGAGGCACATGATACCGCAAGTGCCCGAGCAAAGGTCATGTCACTCTGCCTGAGTACTGAGCCAGGAAACAGGGTGGGGTGCGTGGAGGGGAGGATGGTGAAAAGGAGAAAATAAACATTTCAGAGTCTTATTTCAGTGATGCTTAAAGGCTCTCTTTAGCTCTCAGACACTTCAGAGCCAGTCAAGACCTCCTCCCTTCTCTTGTAGCTTGAAGCAACTTTGCTGTCTAGCGGCCACCTCACCTCTGTCACTGGAGAGCAGTGTGCTCAGACTGGCCTCGCAGCTCGAGGTCGGAGGACCCAGCCAACGCCCGAGGTCCAGACAGAACCCAGGCGCCAAGCAGCGTCCTTGGGCAGCAAATTGCTGGACACACAGGGCCCTGTTCGGTTACCCCCCTTGGTTGTGGGTGAGTGGAAGCCATTAACATTTAAAAATATTTGCAGAAATCAGAGGGGAAAGGTATTTCTGGAAGGCCAGCACTCCGCGCACTTTCGTGCGTGCCAGCAGTTGCTGGCGAGGCTCAGGCTCTGATGGAGAACATCTGGAGGGCTGCTGCGGGAGGTGGGCCGAGGGTGGGAGCAAAGCAGGAGGGAAGGGCCTCCTGTGGCCTCGGGACTGGATACTGGAGGTCCAGGGCAGCTTAGGGCCGAGTGGTGGGCGCGAGAGCCCCCTTCCCTGTCAGCGGATGCAGGCCTGGGATGAAGACGGGTGACGACAGCAGCAGCAACAGGCACCCCGAGTCCCTGAAGCGGTTCTTTCTCCTGGAGCTCTGCTGGGGAGCCGGAGCAGGAGCTGGATGGCAGAGCCGGAAGGGTTCTGCCCGCAGTGGTGGCAGGTCTGGCCTTGTGTGCCCCACTGCCAATCCCATTCACATGGAAACATGGTCGAGGAGCCACGCACCGTGAATAGTATGTTCCAGACCCAAAGTGCTTTTGTTGCGACCAGCAGGTGGCGTGGTGGTTAGGGGTGCTGAACTCCCACATGGCCTGGTTCGAGTCCTGGACCTGGAGGCTTGTTTTCTCACTTTCCCTCTCTCTCTCTCTCACTCTGTCCCTCTGTGGTAAATTTAAAAATAAATAAATAAATAAATAAAGTTACATTTAAAAAAATACCCCAGCACCTGCTGCTGGTGCTTCTGTGACAGGTAGGGCAGGACCTGGGTACAGATCCTGTTTGGCCTCTTGACGGATCTTGGCCTGCTCGTGCATCTCAATGTTTAAGCCGTAGGACATCTTGTAACACATCGTGTAGTGACGTAATTCTTGTTAAAAAAAAAAAAAGCAAAATGCTTTCGTTAACGTTAAGGTCAGACTTTTGAAAACCTGTCACATCTCAGAAGTTTGTTTTGGATTCTGATTTGTGCATGCCTCTCCTTACCCTGCACGCATGTGTACTGAACATTTACTAAGCCATTCCAAGACTGGTTGTGACAGGGACCACCGCGGTTCTTGCTAAGAATGACCCCCCTCAGCCCCTTTACTTGGTCGGCAGCTATGGGGATGAGCCTCGGTCCCCGGACCCATGGTGCATGGACTTCATTTACACCGTCCTCCCTCCCAGGTCTCCTTCGCTCCCTAGCTCATTGCTAACCAGTTCACTCGGCTCCAAAGCCAGTCCTACCTTTTTAGTATTTTATTTTAATAGCGAGCACTGGTGTCAGCAGGTGCACAGAGGGTAAGGCTGCTGGATCCCACATGGCCGACTTTGTGGTTCAAGTCCTGGTCCCAGTGGCTTGAAAATCATAGGTCGTGTGTGTGTGCTGCCCAAATTCCTGAGAGGAGAATGGACGAGAGGAGATTGCAGCATGACCGTCCACCCTGGAAGATGATTTCTCACTTTCCCTCTTGTCTCTCTCTGTCTCTCTCTCTCTCTCACTTGTGAGTGCTTGTGCCCTATGGCAAACACCTTAAAAAAAATAAGCCCTGTCCCCCATGGATTCAGCTGACTGCTACAGAATTGTGATGGCTGCAGTGTCAACACCGACTGGTCCAGACATGCCAAGGATCAAATATCCAGGTGCCACCGTGTGGCTCTAGGGGTGTGACGTGCAATGAGACCGTCCCTGCTTCCCAGCGTGGAGAGCCCCAGATGTCATGGTATTTCTAATAGTGGGTCTGGCGTGCTTCACAATGGCAGTCAGCCTTCACTGCCTTTACTACGCTGGGGACTTGTTTATTTTTAGAGAGATTTTAGCTACAGGGCACGTATACTCACCAGAGAAACAGAGAGGCAGAAAATGAGAAGGTCTCCCCTCCCCGTGAGAAGATGGCCATGCTGCAATCCCTTCTCCTCCACTCTCCTCGCAGGATCCTGGTGTGAACTTCAAGCCTCTGGGTCCAGGACTCAAACCATGGTTGACTACGTGGGAGTCCAGTGATGTAACCACTGCACCATCTGCTGGTCCCTCTACGCTGATGACTCCTATTTCATATTGTTTTTACTATTTCAGATTATTCACAGTATTTTTTTTTTTTTGAAGAGATTTTTGCTATAGGGTGCATGCGCTCACTAGAAAGACAGAGAGAGATAGAGAGACAGAAAGCAAGAAATCACCTCCCAGAAGGGATGGCCATGTCACAATCCTTTCTCCTCTATTCTCCTCTTGGGATCTTGGACACGCACGCACACGTGCCCAACGGTGAGTTTAAGCCACCGGGTCCAGGATTCGAAAAGGATCCGAACCGCAGTCGACTACATGGGAGTTCAGCAACATAGCCGTTACGCTAACTGTTGGTCCCCACATTTTTTTTGAGAGATTTTTGTTATAGGGTGCATGTGCTTACTGAGGAGACAGAGAGAGACAGAAACCAAGAAATCAACCCCCAGAGAGATGGTCATGCTGAAATCCCTTCTCCTCACGGGATTTTGGGCACGCACACACATGTGTCTGTCATAAGTTTCAAGCTGCTGGGTCTAGGACTCGAACCATGGTCGGCCATGTGTGAGTCCAGTGCCTTAACTACTGTGCCACTTGCCCTGGTTCACAATAGTTTTAACAGTATGTTACTAGGATGACCTGTTCTGCTATTGAAAACCTGGCAGTGAAATGGCAAGGCTACTCTGTCTCTGAATATTAGATGTTCTGGTATCTGTGATTGTGTCTGTGTGTGTTCTCTCTACATACACGTGTGTGTGTGTGTGTGTGTGTGTGTGTGTGTGTAGAAAGAGAGCGAGAAGGAGAGAGAGAGGACGTTAAAAGGTCTGTGGGGAAATGGAATTAAAGTATGTGTTTAGGGCCAGGCCATGGCCTGTGGGTTGAGGGAACCACACCCCACATGGTTAACCATGCAGTTCCAGTCCTGGACTGGCATCTTGAGAGACACACCACGCATGTGCACGTGCTTGCCAAAAATCCCAACAGGATGGAGAGGCTGAGGAAAAGGGATTGTGGCATGACCACGTCCCATAAAGCATGTTTTCTTCTTTCCCTCCCTCCCTGGCCAGTGCATATACCCTGCAGCAAAATAAATAAACAACATTTTAAACCCACACAGCTTTTCTTTTTCATAATATACATTTTCTATGAACTTTTGGAAGACATTATATATATATATATATATATATATATACCCTAAAATAGACCAATCAGTGTTAGGGGTTTCATTTTGACAAAAGCAATTTACAAGCCTCTGTGACTGAAATTCAGCTGGGATTGGCGTCTGCCTCAACCGTTCGTGCTGAGGATCAACTCTGCTCGTGCCTGTTCGTCAACCCTTTACGCCCATAACTCTGCTGCCAGTGCTTTCTGTTTTTTAATTGCTTTTTAATATTTTAAAGCCTTTCTTTACTTTTAATTTTTTCAACGGCTTTTCTGTTTCTTTCTCTTCCTTCCCCGAGTGATAAACCAGATCCATGTGAATGCCAAATGTATGGTCAGTTACTCCAAGAAAAAAATTTGAAACTAAAATCACTGGAGGTTACTGCAGATCTGATCGGGTATTCTCTCTATGAAGTATAGTTAGAATCAACTGTCAGCCCCTTCTCTAGATATAGCAGACGCCTGGTGCTATCTGGACATGGAGCCTACAACTCAAGCTCCCAAACTGCAGTCTTGACCAGTTTTGAGTCTGATTAAAACTATGGTCCCTTTCTCCAGAATAAATAACTAAATAAATGCACGTTAACACCAACTTTTGCCATTCTCTTTGAACAACTATGTGCTAGTAAAAAACTGTGCCCAGTGTCAGTAAATCCACCTCTTTTCTAGCTTATCTTACATTTTTTTCTTTCTTAAAGCTTGCCAGGGGCACATGTGCTTGCCCCAGAGACAGACAGACAGGGGAGAGAGAGACAAGATGAGAAGGACAGCACCTCCTCTGGGGCCTGGTCACACCGCATCCCTTCTCCGCCATTTCTCCCTTCGTTCATGATTGTTTGGTACTTGGTCAAAGACCATTTCTTACGTGTCTGAGTGTGAGTGTTTTGAGTATAGTAGCTACTTAAATGTTAAGTAGGACTTACAGTCCTGAGTGAGACACACACGCAGGGAACGAGAGGATGGAATATTGATCGATCACGTCAGCAGATACAGAACTGACATCACAATCTTGAAAACACTCTCAAACGTGTCCAGCCTATACTGATTGAGAGCAAACTTTCGTATATGTGCTTTTCTCATCTCAAAATTGTTGGGTCCTTTTTACTTATGTGGAGACTGAATTCCAGAAATGAGTCATTACATTGCAAAGAAAATCTAAAAATGATTCAGAGTGAGTCTTTGAATTTACTATCCTGAAGTAAATAATTAAGTTTGGACAAAAGCCCTTGAAGAGTCTACTCCTATTACTATACTGAGTCCTTTCAAAACATTTCTCCAGTCAAGGAGAGTGCTAGTGGTTTAGATCCACATCCTACTCCCCTCTTTCCTCTGAATCCAGCCACCACTAGCGTCCAATATCTGATGACTGTTCCCTTCATCTACAAGAAAAATTGAAACAAGGGATCCTGTCTGGGCTTGCAAGGCAACTAAAATGACAAAAACAGTAGTGTTTTGTCATACAAATGCCAAGTTTATTCAAATAACCACATTTGCACCAGTGGTTTTCACAGAGGTCATCTGAGTTCGATGACAAGGAAACGTCTCTGGAGTTAAGTCCCCCTTGCCAGTTATTGCCTGGTCCCGAGCTGTCCATGAGATACAACATCTGCATACAGAAAAGCAGCTGGTGTCCCCCCCCCTGGACAGGAAGAGGGACTGCCTCAGCCGCTGTGGGCAATTCAGAGCTCTCCACCTCCTATGCCTGACTTTATTTATAGCCTCATTTTAGCTGATTTCTGGACAAGCTCAGCTGCCCTGTCCAGCACTGGACCTGCACGGTGGCCATGCTCTGTAGGTTTGGCCTGTCGGTCCCAGCCTTGGCACCTGTACGGCGAGACTTCATCAATAGCAGTAAACACCATCTCTATGTGTCTTTCGTCCAAGGAAATGAACATGCTTACTGAGCTGCACAGGCATTTCTTCTACGTGATGCTGCAAAAATTCCTCCACTGCTGTCTGAGATTCTGAGCTCTTTTCTTTCAGCCATCCGTTTGGGCTTATATCCGTCCAGATTAGCAAAATCTAGCCATTATCATGAGCCATTCAGCAATTACCAACAGCCTAGGACAATGAGATTCGGTTGTCCCTGGTGCGTTCATTGTCATTATAATGCAGTGGTTCTGTCCATGCAAGTTCAAATTTCAGTGGATCATTTTGACAGTCTGAATTTGCATTTGCCATGAAATGTCACTAACACACTGCCCTTAAGCATTCAGGAATTTGGTAGCAGATGAGATATCAAGATTTGTCATTTTGGAGCTAGCAGGTGACATGGTGGTTAAGGCCCTGGATTCTCACTGTGTACTCCTAATTGTGGTTTGAGTTCCAGACCTGGTAGCTTGCTTTCTCACACACTCTCTCTCTCTCTCTCT
Source organism: Tupaia belangeri chinensis (assembly GCF_000334495.1). Taxonomy (NCBI): domain Eukaryota; kingdom Metazoa; phylum Chordata; class Mammalia; order Scandentia; family Tupaiidae; genus Tupaia; species Tupaia belangeri. The sequence continues at coordinate 307,631 of NW_006159761.1, forward strand.
CCCTCTCTGTTTCTCTCACTCTCTCTCTGTCTCTCTCTCTCTCTCTGGTGAATGTGCATGCCATATAGTAAAGTTAAAAAATATAATAATAAATAAAATAAATAATTGTAAAACAATTTACAATGAAAGATTTGCCATTTATATAGCTTTTTAGAGCTGTACAAGTCACCTTGAATTTGATCACTATTGTCCAAAGATAGGTGACTTTTTTCTTTCCTGTAGAATATTATTTTCATTAAAGAATCTAACATCGATGAGGAAACATGATCAAGAAATGACACCAAGTAGATACCTCTATGACACAAAGAAATGAAACTAGTGAAAGGTGCTACAGCCATGTGCTTCCTGGCAGAAGCTGCCAGGATATCAGTGGAAGTCTCATTTAAGTGAAAGGTCACTTTATAAAGAGTATCACATTTATATAAAAGTGACAATTAGCAGAATACCTTTTTTTTTTTCATTTCCTTTCTAAAAATAAAGATACAATTAGCAGTTCTTTAAAGAAATGAATCTTCCTTCAGGGATCTTGTTCTTCTGACCCAAAGTGACTCCTTCAGAAAAGGTCCAACCTAGTCACTGCGATAAGTGCTTTGGACCACGAAGCTAGCATTTCAGTGTTTATCATCTGGTTTTGGGGTTTCTATTTACCAAAGAGGAGATTAAAGGCTTCAATTCAAGTCCTTCCTGTAACACGCCTCCTGGAGAGACTATGTTGTCCCTTATGATGTATAAATAGTTCTCCAGCTGGGGGCTTTCTATCGGTGTTTCTCTACCTTTTTCTAACCTCTGGCTTTCTTTGATAAAGAAAAATCTCACATTTCTCTGGAAAGTATTTTATGGCCTATCTGTAAAAAAGAAAGACCAAGTGAGTTGAGGAGAGGAGGAGGGATCATTGCTCCATTTCTTTTGTGTTTTCTGGATTCCTTCATCAGCTGAAAAGATCACATTTTTTTCTGTTGCTTTTGGACAATTTTCAATTATTTATTTGGTTATAAATATATAAAAAAATATTGAACATGTTTCAAGAGTAGGTCTGCTCTTAGGTTCTATTGTTCTCCTCAGATATGCAGCTTGTCCTAAAAAAATGGAAATGCTTCTCAATTGTTTGAATGGAACTGTATTTCTGGAGCACAGAATATGTTTTTAGCATCTCTGGGGATTAAAATGTGGATTTGATGTATGTATATGTTGAAATTATTAGTTAGTGTCTTACCTACGGAACAAATGATTTGGGGACAAGATGGGCAATACGCAACCCCTGAGGACAGTGGCAAGATTTCTGCCTCACAGTCCATCTACGGCCACTCGGTGCCAAGGGACCCCCAGGCGGTGCCCGGGAACTGTCGGTGACCACCGGCTGGCATTGTGCTGAGGGCCGCCGTGCTTTCAGTTCTTTGTGTCTTTAGTCGATAAACTTCTTCGCTGTCTGATGATGACACAGATTCATGCAGTACCTAAGATCATCTCTGGTGCTGACAGCTGCTTTTCATTCCAATCCTGAATTGGTTTATATGGCTACTAGTAATTATTTTACTTAAGAAAACAGAAGATTTGAATGGGGATTCTGGACTAGCCCTCTCACTAGCCATGGCCACGTGCTGCTCCTTTCGATGAGTTTTGTTTGTTTGTTTGTTTGTTTGTTTCAGGGTTTTGCCATAAGATGTGTGCACTTGCCAGAGAGAGGGAAAGCGAAAAGTCACCCCCCAGAGGTGGTGGCCATGGCAAAATCCCTTCTCCTTCCTTCTCCTCTCAGGATTTGGGGCACACACTCATTGGTATGACTTTCAAGTCACTGGGTCCAGAACTTGAACCATGACCGGCCATATGGGAACCCAACATCTTAGCCACCACGCCACCTTCTGGCCCCGATCCTCTCTGTTGAGTCCTCCACAGCTTTGTAAAACGATTTGGTCACATTTCTGATCCCCGGAGTGGCCCGTTTTTCAGCTCTCTTGTGCCAGACACTGGCTTAAGTTTCCATGTGCTCCCAAATCCCCACTACAACCCACTCAGGTGGCTGTGTTATCCCCATTTTCCAGAGGTATAACTGAGGCCCAGAGAGATGCAGCAGCTTTTCCAAGGCCAGGGCTGAAACTTTATGTCTGACTCCAGGCCCTTGGTCTGCAGCACCTCTGCACAGTCTTCTGAGGTAATGCTTGACCTGTGCCCTCGGAGCTGCCTGTGATCCTCCCCAACGACTGCAGTGAGCCACTTACTCGCTTTATCTTGTTTGTGGACTTTAGAGTAAAAACTCTCACACCACCTTGGACAGCATGCAGGTGATGTGCCCGAGTCCACATGCCTCTGGTACCCTGGGCAAGTCCCAGTTCTAGTTCACTCTAACTGCGTGGCTGTCCCCTTATGTCCTGTAAAGGAAAGTCTCCTCTCGGAACTCCTCCGACGAGTGAGCTAGGAGCAAGTTTTCCCTCCACTTAAACACCCAGGGAGCTGCCAGCAGACATTCGGATACTGCGGTCTGTCGGCCCCGTTAGCAAAGCTCCCCGCAGGCTGCAGACGTGGGCTCGTCCAGGCACGGCTGGCTCGGGGATGGAAACTACAGCTGTTGCCAGGACGTTGCAAACTCACCTGGGCCTTGACGATGACTCCAGGACTTCCGTATGAAGCTACATTATCTCGGATGTCTTCAGTGGGAAGCCAGACTTGAGGTATCTCAGGTACCCAATCTCCTTCATAATCTCGCTATTTCAGTTGGTGGCATTTGGTCCTGGAACTTTGATCATGAAGGTCACTAACATTGCCTGTTTAAGGATTTGATAAAATCAGACTTGGCCATTTAGAGCAATCCTTTTCCCGACAGTACTGGCGGCAAGCTGGTTGCATTCCACAAAATGTACCCAAAGAAATTCAGCCACTTCTGAAATGAGGGAGGTACCATTTTTTATGTGCCGAATGATGACTATCTTTTGAGAAAAATTCAAAAGACTAAATGTTAGCTTAAGCCAGTTGATATTCTGGGTAATAGCAAGGAAACTTAAGATTAGGGATAAAGACTTTTTTCCTCCTCAAATGAGAGAGGGAAAGGGGAGAGAGAAAAAAAGAGTTATTTTAATAGGGTGATGCAATCCTCCTGCCATGGCCCCCAGTTAGCTAGGATCACAGGCACGCAGCTGGCCTGGTGTGCTCAGGTTGGCTTGGGAATCAAACCCACACCTCCTACGTGCAGTCAGCCTCCCAAGCAGTGGTGTGTATCACAGAAACGAAACATTTTCAAAGACCAACATTTTAGGAATTTAAATATTTGGTGTGATTTTCCACTTTTAAAAATGAGGTAGCAAATGAAACAATGTCAGGTTGTATCAGCAGAGTAGACTCACTTCTAAGAATATTCGAATGCGGGAACCAGCAGATGGTATAATGGTTACGTTGCTGGACTCCCACATAGTTGACCACGGTTTGAGTCCAGGACCTGGTGGCTTAAAACTCACACTAGGTACATATGTGGGTGTGCCCAAAGTCCTGAGTGGAGAATGGGGAAGAAGGGACTGTGGTATGGCCATCCCCCGGGGGATGATTTCTCGCTTCCAGTCTATCTCCAGTGAGCACACGTGCCCTATAGCAAAAATCTCTCTTTAAAAAGATAAAATACTCAAATGCTAAACTTGAGGCCCAGTTGTCATAGTGCAGGCTATAAGGCACCGCTCTGCAAAGCTGGAGCCACATGAAATACCTAGTTCAAATCTCAGGTTGACCTGAAGTATGCTGGTGAGTAATCATGACCCTGGCTAGCTGGAAAGCAGTGTGGGGCGAGAAAGGCGTTCATGTGACGAGACCCTGTCGAGAGTCCCGGTTCCTCCCGCTCTCTCTTTGTAAAGATATAAAACAAAAACCTTCTTTTGAATGCTAAGCTAAAACTTAATTATAATTTGAATTATGTAATGAATCAGTTGGTTCTTGAATGCCAATATCATTTTTAAGTAGGAATCATTTGCATTGAATTATTAAGCAGTGTCTGAGGAGTCTTGTAAAATTTTTAAATTAATTTAGTTTGATAATATAAGAAATATTTGTTTCACTGGGATTTTCTCTCCTGAAGTAGAGACACAATGAAAATAAGTTGCACAGTAATTAGGAGTTATTTGTTGGGTTCCAAAGTTTAGAAATGTAGTAGCATTTTCCTCCCAACCAGCTCTACATTACTAAATTTGTGTTAGCTGTAATAACACATCTAAGACTGTGTAACACATGGGCATTGCTTGTCCCCAAAGAGTACATTTACTGTTTTGAGGACAGAATGTATCTTCTTGAAAGTACCTATGCTGGGTGGTTTCCCTGTCTACACAGTTGGGTATTTTGAGTTTATAAAAAATGGATGATATTTCAATTCATTTCATTGATATTTATGTAACGTCTGTGCTGGAACCTGGGAAAGATACAAAGTTAATACCCACCCCCAAACTCCAAGAAGATACCATGTAGTAGGAACACTCCAGTCTTGAATAATACTGTTGGTCTTTTACAATGAACATACAATGAACACAATCTTTATTTTTTTTGTTTCATTTTGTTTTTTAATTTGCTTGAGGGTGTGTGCATTTGCTAGAGACAGACAGAAAGAGAGAGAGACAGAAAACAACCTCGTGGGAGACGATCACACTGCAATTCCTTTTCCATTTCTCCCTTGTTTAAGGATTTGGGCGTGCACACACGTGCCTAGAATGTTTTTCAAGAGCAGCATCTGGGACCAAACCTCACAGTCAGCCACGTGGGATCCGGCCGCCTTAACCACAGGGCCACAACCTTCATTTTATTCTAGCAACTATAAAACAGAGCAGATGAGAAAATGGCACAGATAGCGTATGGTGCCTATTTAATGCCCAGGAGCTCATTGGCATAGGGAGCGTCACCACATCCAGATTTTTAATCCCCAAACAGAGAACACGGGAAGTCTGACAGGTGGGCTATAGTTGTAGCTGGCCTAGAATCAGTCACGACCTTTGGGGCCGTTTCCCCGGGGAAATAATCACCGGTTGGGACAGATGGTCTCTAACATTCGTAGCTCTCGAGTTTCAAGACGTGACCCTAAGAGAGGAAGAACCAGGCGGGCGACGCACACGTTTCTGTTTTCTCTCCCTGACTTGACACCCCTCTGCCGCTTTCTGGGAATGTAAGGATCCAGGCTTTTCTAGAGATGTCTCTTGTGCTCTCTTCCTGCCACTTCATTTAGGTAGGTGCTGTGGGCATCTTCCTAAACACTTCACTGATGTGGTTCCCATTTCGGGCTCTCTTTTTTCAAAAGTGTGTTTGCTCCTATAAACAGATTGGCATTTCAAGCGTCAGGGAACTCTGAAGTCTGCCCAGTAGCTGCAGCGCTTGCTCTCCAAGGGCTCGTTGTAAGGATTTATGCCACTTCCACATCGTCTTCCATGACCTCATTAAGACTACTCAGTTGTGCAAACCATCGTGGGTTGGGAATTTGAGGCATATCAGGTTCAAGACTGGGGAAACCAGGTCCACCCTCCTGTTAGCCGTCTTTCCACACGTGGTTCATGTCACTCCCCACCATCGTTGCTGGTGTTCTTCTTAGCCCAGTGGTAGGATGCGCCCTGGTCCCAAACACAGCCCTCCTGCCTTAGTGCCATCCACAGCTGGAGACAGACATGACACCCACTCCCTCTTGGATACACAGCCGCTCCTAGCTTCACCGGCCAGGAACACGGTTTTGTGGTGGGTGGGAACACTTGCAATTTAATGTTTTCTTCCCAGGACCCAGAGTTTCGAGTGCCCAGGGGCATTATTTAGGAGTAGCAATATTTTCTTTGAAGGGTCATTATTCTTACAATACCTATCAACAGCTAAGCAGTAACCACGAGCCAGTCACCGAACGTCTGGAACAACTGCCGTGGTCTTGTCTGAGTTCTGTAATCCTAGCAAGTGTGAGCTGCTGTGAGCCTGTTAGTGTTGCATGGTTTTCTGTATGTGGAACAGTTGGAGCTGGAATCTTTAAGTTCTGTTGCGTTTCCTCGAAGCCGAGAGCGAGGTGGTCTGTGGCGGCCCTGCTCCCAGGTGCAGTCTTCCCGCGCAGGAAGTGTGCAGCAGGTATGGTGCCATTGCAGACCGGGTCCATCTGGATTGAAAGCAAATTGTAGAGGACACTGGCCAATTTCTGTGATAAACTCGAGAAGTCCAGGAAATTTCTCTACTCTTGCCTCATCTGTAGTTTCTTTCTATCCTGAGATACTGGTGCCACCCAAGTATCAGCAACATTTAAGCCAGCGAAATTGGCCATGTCTGTGATTTAAAATCCCTTCAGTTGTGCTTTTACATTCACATGAACCACGAACCCTGTTTATTGATTAGCTTTGCTATAAGGCACATTCACTTGCTAGAGAGAAAGAGAGAGAAAGTGAGAAATCACCCCCAGGGGGCATGGCCACGCTGCAATCCCTTCTCCTCCGTTAACATCTCGGGATTTGGGGCCCGCACGTACAGGTGGTCTGGGACTTGAGCTGCAGTTGGCCATGTGGGACCCAGCTGCCTTAACCTCCACGCCACCCGCAGGCCTGGACCTTACTAGTAACGCCCAGAGGTAGTGAGTGTCGTAGGAAAGGCACTGGGGCACTCGGGCGTGCCAGGGGCACCTGTGGGAGCAGCAGTCCTGCACATGTGTGTGCACACGTGCCCACAGGAGGGTGTGGAGGGCACTCACGTAGGAAGCAAGCAAGATTGCACGGAGCAAAAATCCCGCTGAGGATTCTGGGTATTGACTTGGGTGTGCTCCCCCTCCACACACACACACACACCCCAGTGAGATCTGGCTGCTCCGAGTGCTCAGAGTCTTTCTTCTGAGAGACTGTTTCTGGGTCTGGTTTATTCCACCTGCCAGCCACCTTCACGACTCAGCTCGGAAGCTGAGGGAAAGCTTTGGTGGAAGCTTGGCTGCCACTCCCAGTTCCAGGCAGTGCTGAGCGGCCTCCTCTGCCCAGAACCTCCACACACCTGCGGTGAGCTGCTTGTGAGCTGCCTCCCCGGCCACGTGCTCCGTACCTGAGGGTGGCGATCCTGCTTCGGACTTGTGAATAGAGACAGTGCAGAGGGTGAGGAAGAAGGTGGCTTCAAAGCCAGGCCGGGATCACATTGTCCTGTGCTGTACTGCCTTGAATAACCTGCTCAAAGTTTATCAGGTGACCTCATCTGTGAAGTGGCATAGAAAGGCCGGATGCCGGGAGGCTTTCATTTTTAGTGTTTTTCTGAAAGTACAGAAAGGCCCTCTCATGGTCCATCCCATTTATCTTACCTAAGTACTGGTATCTACCTACCAGTAGGTAGGTAGACCTACACTGCCCTGCTAGCCTAAGGTCCCTCTCCCTGCTTTCCGCAACAAACTGGCACCTTTCCAATAGTGACGGCTTGGCAGGGGTGTGGAACATTGCGGTGAGTCCAGGCTTTGTCCCTAGGGATATCCAGTGACTGTGTGGTTAGAGTCAGCCGTTCAGGCCTCTGGAGATCTCATCTCTGTTGGTTAGTTCAGATGACCTCATGCACTTAACAGACAACTCGTGGCACTATCAATATACACCTGCCGACCGGGCCAGGTGCTATGAAGATCGCACACTGGGGGATGGAATCGATTTTTAAACGAGATGAATACAAAATAACAACTAAATAAAGTGTTAGGAAGAAGTGAGGGCTGAGATCTTGAGTTCCTTTCCTAATCAACCTACATTTGCATGAAAGTAGAAAATTGAAGCACAAATTGCAAACATCAGTGTCAATGTCCTTTGTACACCTGTGCAAGCTGACTTATTTAGTCTTTCGTCTGTTTCTTCCTGCTATGTCTGTCTCAGCAGGGTCTTCTGGTGGAATAGTCCGCCTCCCTGTGTCTACACAAAAGTTGCTTCTTTCTATCTCACATAGTAAACGTTCATGGGCTAGCCAGTGGCCTGGTGGTTGAGGTGGCTGGATCCCACAACGCCAACTATTGGGCAGCTTGAGAAACACTGGGCATGTATGCATGGGTCCCCAAAATCCCAAAAGGAGAAGAGAGAGAATTGCGGTGTGACTATCCCTGGGGGGGGTGGGTGGTGGAGGAGGGGGCGCTTCCTCACTTTCCCACTCTGTCTCGTTCTGGTAAGTGCACGTGACCTGTGGCAAGTTAAAACAAAATGCTGCTCTTCACCGTAGCCCAGTTGCCACATTTGTAAAGGAGCTGGTGAGACTAAATGATCTTTATTAGCTCTAAACTATGTTGATATCTTTAACCCTGCTGATGAAAGAGGAGGGCAGACCGTGCCCTGCCGTTTCATTTCTAAACCTTAATTTCTGTGTTTGGCCATTAGGATTTACTGTTTCCACCTCCCTGGTATCAGAGCTCCAAGCAGAAGAAGCTGGAGTGGAGCGCAGGCAGCATTTGAAAAGTGAAATGCTCCGACGGGCTTTGAAGTGTTGAATAGGAGCATTGTGTTGAGAACATTGCAGCGAATGGCAGAGACCTGGGAACTGGACCAGCTGCGGATGTGCAGACAGCATTATGACCGGCGGGCGCATAGAGACCGCGTCTGTGTACGGGTCCATAAGTCATGGTCTCCACACTGCTGTCCAGGACGTGGTCCGTAATTGTTATCATGTACACATCGCCAAGGGGAACAGCCAACGTGCCCTTGTCACCCCATCTAGAAACTTCCGTTCAGTCTGTACCAATATGAGTGAACCCATTTAAGATGGCCCGTCTGAGAGAAGGTGCTTCCCTAAATACAAGTGAGCGGTAACATGGAGCCGCAGCAGGACTCGGTGGGGGTGGGGCAGAGAGGAAGAGCCCAGCTCTGTGGTTCTGTTAAACACCTCCTTCACTCCAATCCCACTCGGTCTACGGACTAGAATAACTAGTATGCTCTGCCTCAGTGCTCCCTAAGGCTAAGAACACGGGACAGTCCTTCAGGTACTAGGAGGAGGGCCGGCAGCATGGAGCATTACAGAGAGGTGTTATTTCTCAGAGATAAAGGAACAAAGAGGCCTTAATATCCGGCCCAGCCAGGGCAGGAAATTGCCTACTTCCTGAGCCTGAGTGGTGGAGGGTGGGATGGGAGCCAGATACCGGAGGGAGGAGGGAGTGCAGGCCAGAGACCGCGGGGTTATATCATGGGGCACATGGATTTTGTATCAGAATGTCACAAACTCATTTTGTCTTAGCCCAGGAGGATGCTTGGCGAAGAATTTAATGACACTCAAGCCTTCTTGTAAATGTCATGGATGGGCATTCAATCTCAGATGTTGATGCTTTCCATTCTTAAGCCTCCTCCTGTCTGTAGTATGTGCCAACATTTTAATTTTAAAGACTATCAATTATCCTGTTAATTGTCGATTCTGTTATACAAGTGTAAAGTACCAGATTGACCTCACATCCCTAGTTCTAATTACATACATGTGTTTTTATAGACCTCTATCTAACCTCAATGACACTAACAAACTATTAATAATTTGAAAAGCTCTTAACCTCCCCCTCCCCATTTGGTCAAGATTGTCAAACAAGATGGTCTCAAGGTTTGGGTTATAAAGAAAAGTCACAGAAATCCTATCAAGGACAAAACTATACAGTGGGAAGAGAGCCCGGAGCCCTAGCACAGGAGGTGAGGCCTCTGAGACCTCTGCACTTGCACTTCCCAGATGTGTGACCCTGGAAACACCCTGTGACCTCCCCAGCTGGTCTCAGCCTTGCAATTGGAAGGATACCTGAGGTATAGCATGGTTACAGCATTAAACGACGTCTGGCAAACGAGTATTTGGAAGCTGTGCCTTTTCGCTCCCTTCTCTCTTTCCAGCACAATGTAGACTTAATTTATTTTGCCACTCTTTATTAGAAAAAGAACACAGGCTCAGATAGTTGTGTTGAAAGAACAGACGAGAAAGATTAATTTACAGGAGGACGCAAAGATGGGTTGGATTGAGACAAGCCAAAATAAAGAACAGAATGTAGAATAACACTCTACAGGTAGAGTCTAGTCAAAATTACGGTAGCATTAGTGAAGGGGTATGTGTGGGGATTGAGTGATAAGTAGTGTGATGCTATCGAAATGCAGATTATAGTGGCCAGAGTTAAGATACTTCATGGAGCTATCAATCCATCAATTTTTACTCAAATGTCTGTACATTATATATTATTCCATAAGGAAAAAATATGGAAAGGCTATTCATTTTACAGGAATGTACAGCCCTGTAGCCTAGTGGTTAGGACAACCAGCTCCCACCTAGCTGATCATCACAGTTCAAATCTCAGCTCCAGCGACTTGAAAACACTGGGCCTGTGTGCATGTGTTCTGGGGATGCCTCAAATCTGAGATGGCTTGCCCATGATGTTTACTGATTCCTAAGAATGTGTCCAGAGGTCCAGCCGGGGAGCATGTGAGTTTGTGTACATAGACAGGGAGGGTGCTCCTCTGATGGCCGAGCAGGGTGTTCCCCGCTGTCACTGAGCACAGGCTCAGGTCATACATGTAAGAACAGAGCATTTGTAAATCAATTAAAGATCAATGCAGATACCCTGTCACCAAGACAGGGGGCCGGTTGATACATACATTGTTTAAAGGTTACATAAAAGGTCAGGTTTCCCATTAGCAAGCTCGCCAGGGCTTGTACTTAATTTAGTGCCTCTGATCTTAGGGTGCTGATGTGCAGCTGCATTTGTTCAAGACTGTTCTGCCAGCGCCAGCTCCCGCTCTGCCAGCGCCAGCCCCCGCTCTGCCAGCGCCAGGCCCTGCTCTGCCAGCGCCAGGCCCAGGTTAGGCTTGTTGCACTTTGACAATCTTCTAGGGCCAAAACAATTAAATAGGGCTACTTAAGTGTATATTACATGTCATTTCTCGAGCATATATTTAGGTATTTATGAGGTCTCTGTCTCCTTTTCTGCTATCTGCCTATTCTCATTCTTTGCTCATTAGTCTACTGGATGCCTGGGAATTCTTTTTATTGATCAGTAGAATTTTCTTGCCTAGTAGAGAAATTAGTTCTTTGTTTATTGTGCAAATATATTTTTTAAGTTTTGTCTTTATTTTGATTTTTCACTGTTGTGATTATTGCCATACGGAATGCTTTCTTTAAATGTTTTTCTATCACGTTTATTAGTCTTTTTCGAAATGATTTACTAGATGGTGCATGTGTTGACCAGAGACAGAGAGGAAAAGTGAGAAAGTGCCCTTCCCACCCCCCATGGAAGATGGTTACACCACTGCCCCTTCTCCTCCATCTCTTCTTTCAGAATTTTAGGCATGCGCATCCTGGACCTGGTGTGCTTTTTAAGCCATCTGGTCTGGCACTCAAATCATGCAGTCGACCATGTGAGATCCAGTCACTGTAGCCATCACACCACCAGCTGGTCCGTATATACCTTTTTGTTTTTGTAGAGAGATTTTTCTGCTATAGGGCAGTGCATTCACCAGAGAGACAGAGAGAGAGAGAGAGAGAGAAAGCAAGAAATAGTCAGGGGGGATGACCACGCCGCAGGGGGGGATGACCATGCCACAGTTCCTGACACGGCAATTCCTTCTTCTCCATTCTCCTTCCGGGACTTTGGGCACACAAGCACACATACCCAGCATGAGTCTTTTTAAGCCACCAGATCCGGGACTCGAATCATTGTCAACTACATGGGAGTTCAGAGACGTAACCGTTAAGCCATCTGATGATCCCAATGTATTTACCATTTTCTCAATTTTGTTTATACTTAGAAATCTTTTGTCACATGCGAGAATAATTTTTTCTAGAACTGTATGATTTCATTTCTTACACTTAAATCTGTAATAAATTTCAAACTTATTCTGGTGAGAAATGTGAATCTAAATTTATTTTTCCAAGTGGTTGCTCAGCTTTCACTTGTTAAAATACTATGTAATTCATGGTTTTAGTGCCACTTTCAAATGTGCCCTCTAGCTTAACTATGTAATTATACAAAAGGACTTCAAAAAGGTCATGGACAATTATAATTATAGTACAAATTTATCTTGGCCCTCCCCAACATTGAAATCTATGTATTCTTCTTCCATGATATGCATTTTCCATTAACTTTTCGAAAAGGCGTCATAAATATTTGAGTCTATTCTTTTGCCCTCAGAGATTTGTCTATTCATATGCAAGACCAAATTTTAATTTTTAGATTGTTTGTAATGTACATCAAAATCTGGTAGAAATAATTACTTTTCTGGGAATCAGCAGTTAGCGTAATGGCTATGTTGCTGGACTCCCACGTAGTCGACCGCAGCTCGCGTCCCGGACCTGGTGGCTTAAAACTCACGCCGGACGCGTGTGCGTGCATGCCCAAGATCCCAAGAGGAGAATGGAGGAGAAGGGATTGTGGCGTGGCCATCCCCCCTGGGGGGGTGATTTCTCTCTTTCTGTCTCTCTGTCTCCCTCTGTCTGTCTGGCGAGCGCACGCGCCCTATAGCAAAAACCTCTCCAAAAAAAAAAAAAAAAAGAAATAATTACTTTTCTTTATTTAATCTTTTTAGCAGTTTTTACTTGCTATTTTCCTGATGATCTTTAGAATCAACCTAATCTCACATTTACCCTTGGAAACAAATACATATGTTAACTAAGGTGAAATCGATACTTTTACACTTTTGGAGTATTGTTTTTCAAGTGCATGGTACTCCTTACTTGTTCAAATGTATGCGTACAATGTATGTGTATGTGTGTGGGTATATTTTGTGACTATTAACATTTTTAAATTTTCCTTATATTCATTTTATTTATTACTTTCTGTTGTGTTCAGATTTGATTATAACAAAGCCCCAGCTATGCCTTACATGAGTTATGCCTAAAAGGGTTATCTTAGGAGAGTTGAAATCCATAATTTATAAAAAAGAAAACGAATATCTTTTAAATACATAAAGAGATGCTTCACCTGATCCACACCAGAGACCCACATGAATTACAACATGAAGACAGCCCCTTGTCCCTGTCAGCTTGGCAAGGATCATAAACTTAAGGAGTGGAGTGTGTTGTGAGGGTGCGGGGCATTCACTGACACACCACCAGAAGGTAGGTATGTTGTTAGACTTCCCTGGATGGCAGTATGGTGGTAGTTCTTACAGGAGACCAGAACACGCCATTCCAAAATAGACCTTGTTGGCCTAAGGGTTATTTTGAGCTGATTGTTTTGAGAAACTGTAGACACAGGAGATACTCTGAACACAGAAGTTACCTTTGAGTGGGAAAAACTTCCATCTATAGAGGAAATAGCTATTTGTAGGAATATCTCCTCTCTGTACTAGGAAGAAAAGGACAACTAGAGGGACCAGCAGATGGTGTAATGGTTACGTCACTGGACGTCCATGTAGTCGACCACAGTTCAAGTCCTGGAGCCAGAGGCTTAAAACACATGCTGGGTTGGAACCAGCAGTTCGCATAATGGTTATGTTGCTGGACTCCCACGTAGTCGATCGTGGTTCGAGTCCCAGACCCAGTGGCTTAAACTCATGCTGGGCGTGTATGCATGCGTGCCCAAGATCCCGAGAGGAGAATGGAAGAGAAGAGATTGTGGTGTGGCCATACCCCTGGGGGGTAATTCCTCCCTTTCTGTCTCTGTCTGTCTTTCTGGTGAGTGCACACGCCCTATAGCAAAAACCTCTCCAATAGCAAAAATATCTCTCTCTAAAAAAAGAAGGATAATTAGAAACTTATGGGAGAAGGCACCTACCTAGCCCTGCATGCATCGCCCCATGATAGGCCTTTCCACGCCCTTCTCTCTGTTTCAGTTAAAGGTGCTGTTTAAGCCAAACTTGAAACTACTTAGGAAATTCCTTATTCTGCAGTTATCTTCCAAGTATGCGTGAGGTATACAAATTAATAAACTTGGTTTTTATTTTGTTTTATTTGCTACAGAGTCCATGTGCTCACCAGAGAGAGAGAGAGAGAGAGAGAGAGAGAGAGAGAGAGGGAGGGAGGGACAGTGAGAGATCACCCCTGGAGTGATGGTCACATCACAGTCCCTTCTCCTCTAGTCTCCTCTCAGGAGTTAAGTACTCACACATATGCGCCTGGGGTGATTTTCAAGTTACCAGGCTAGGACTTGAACCACGCAGTCAGCCATGTGAGATCCAATGTCTCAACCTCCATGCTACCTACTGGCCCCATAAACTTATGTTTGTTTTTCTCTCGTTAATCTGTCTTTTGTTATAAGCATCCGCTTCAACTAGGGTTTATGAAGGGTAGACAGAGAAGTGTTTCCTGTCTTACACTTTCAGTACGATGAATGCATACACCCCGTGTCCTTGCATTTCCACGTGTGGAAACTTCCTCTGCAGGGACACTTAAATGCACGTATTTATAAGGACGTCTGTTTTAGTATTATTTGTAATAGCAAGAGTTTTTAAATCGTCTAAATGTCCGATAGGGTACGTCTACTAAGTTATGGCAGACATACACAATGGATTCATATGAACCCCTTGAAAGAATTAAGGTAGAGATGGGGCTTTCTATCTCAAATACATCCTTTTTTTTTTTTGGAAAGGTTTTTTTCGCTATAGGGCACGTGCGCTTGCCAGACAGAGACAGACAGAGAGACAGAGAGACAGAAAGCAAGAAATCACCTCCCCCCAGGGGGGATGGTCACGCCACAATCCCTTCTCCTCCATTCTCCTCTTGGGATCTTGGGCACACATGCACAGGCGCCTGGCGTGAGTTTAAGCCACCGGGTCTGGGACACGAACCATGGTTGACTACATGGGAATCCAGTGACATAGCCATTATGTTAACTGCTGGTTCCCTATCTCAAATACATCTGTATGTTTAAAAAGGCAAGGAAAGGGGCCAACAGATGGCATAGTTGTCAAGATGCTGAACTTCCACATGGCCAACCAAGGTTCAAGTCCCACCCCTAGAGGCTTGAAAATCATACTGGGTGTGTGTGCATGTATGCCCAAAATCTCAAGAGACAGAAGGAAAATATTGCAGCATAGCTGTCCCCCCTGGAGGGTGAATTCTCACCTTCTCTATCACTGTCTCTCTGCCTCTCTCTGGTGAATGCATGCATCCTATGGAAAAAATAAATAAATAAAAATAAATAAATAAATAAATAAAAGCAAGAACACAATGTAGAATATATATTATAATTTAGTGTTAATATATATGAACATATATGCACATATACACACAGAGAGACTCACATACATGCTTGGATACTATATATATAAACACGTAGGTTATGTTTATAAGGGTACTTAAACTGTTTAGAGTAATTGCTTCAAGGGAGGGAGGACTGAATGTGTGGGCAGAAAATGAGTTGAACATGTGTCTGGTACTCACAAGTATATCTCTGTCTGTTAAATTTGCTGTCATTTACACTAGTCATCCAAAAAATAGTATTTTTTAATTTTTTCTTATGCATTTTTTGCTATAGGGTGCATGTATTTGCTGAAGAGAGACAGAGAGAGAGAAAAAGTGAGAAATCACCCCTCCCCCCCAGGGAGGATGGCCACACTGCAATCCCTTCTCCTCCATTTCTCCTCTTGGGTTTTGGCAGTCATGCACACACGCCTGTTATTTTCCGAGCTACTGGGTCCGGGACTCAGAACTGCAAAGCCTGCCATGTGGGATCTAGGACCTTACCCTCTTCTCCACCTGCTGGCCCTGAAAAAATTACTTTTAAGAGTGAGGGCAACACAAAAATATTTTAAACATGGAACGTCTCAGGAATTTTCAATCATACTTTTGCTGAGAGAACTACTAAAAGTATATTTCAGCGAGAAAACCAAAATAATCAACATTATTGGATATTACCAGGCACAGTTCTTGTGCTTTAAAAACGTGATCTAATTTAATATCCGTAAGAACTTGATGAGGCAAGAATCATTATTATCCCTACCATACAGATAGGAAAAGAGCAAGTTAGAGAGGTAGAACAGTTTGCTCAAGGCCACACAGTTCTTCGGTAGAGTGTGGATTCACACATAGACAGGTTAATGGAGCTTTTGTTCTCTTTCTGTCTTTCCATATATTAAGAATGGAGATGGGACCAGCAGTTACTGTAATGGCTATGTCGCTGGACTCCCATGTAGTCGACTTTGGTTTGAGTCCCGGACCTGGTGGCTTACATTCAAGCAGGGCGCGTGTGCGTGCGTGCCCCAGATCCCGAGAGGAGAATGGAGCAGAAGGGATTGTGGCGTGGCCATCCCCCCTGGAGGGGGGGTGATTTCTCGCTTTCGGTCTCTCTGTCTCTCTGTCTTTCTGGCGAGTGCATGCACCGTATGGGGAAAAAAACCTCTAAAAAAAAAAAAGCATGGAGACAAGAAAGAAAGGAAGAGATATAAGTACATAGATCAGTAGAGCAGACTGATGATGCAACTAAATATTTTGTTGCAATAATTATTTGTTTTTATGTTAGTTTGTCCTTTTCGGTAGCCTCTTACTCTGATGGGAAGATTTTGGAGCAAAATTAAGGAGTGTTAATCTCATCTTATTGGGGAACAAATGCAAACATTAGTTCCTCTTCCATTTTTTAGCAAAACATAAGCATGTAGGGTAAAAAATATTTAAAGTAATATAATGAAATTTTTATAGTAAAAGTAAAGAAAATAAAGAACTATGAATTGAGAGGGAGAAAAATGTTTAGGATAAATGAATAAACCAAAATAAGATAGCATTAAAAAACTCACCATAGCTATAATTTATAAACTCAAAACTATAAATGATTTTATCAAAAAGTCTTTTAATAAGGATCAATCTATTAAAAAGACAAAATAAAATGACGTTAATTTTTTTTTTAAGAGAGGTTTTTGTTATAGGGCGCGTGCGCTCGACGGACAGACAGAGACAGAGAGACAGAAAGTGAGAAATCACCCCCCAGGGGGGATGGCCATGCTGCAATCCCTTCTCCTCGGTTCTCCTCTCGGGATCTTGGGCACGCACACACACGTGCCCGGCGTGAATTTTAAGCCACGGGGTCTGGGACTCAAACCAAAGTCAACTAGACTACATGGGAGTCCAGCAACATAGCCATTACGCTAACTGCTGGTCCCAAAATGACGTTAGTTCTGAAAATAAAATAGACAAAGATATAACAGGCAAAAATTACCAATAAACCAAGACATGATTTTAGCTGTACTTTTATCATGCCAGAGCACATGCTCCACATTTTCTAAACTTCTTCAATGAATTATTCAATGTATCATCTATAAATTTGTCTAAGGCTCCTGATGCAACTTTTTACTTTTTAAATGTGGAATGTGTATTTGGGGAATTTTTATGTCTTTTTGACTTTTACTTTAAAAAAAAAAATCTTTAAAATACTAATATACAGAGGTAGCCCCTTAGTGCAGTGGTTAAGGAAATCAGATCCTACATGGTGAACTGCAGTTCAAATCCTGGCCCCAACAGCTTGACAACCACATTGGGGGCCCTGCATGTGACTTGGTGGTTAAGGCAGTTCAGGTGTGTGTTGTATTGTGTTTATTTTCTTCATTCATAATAGAGCATGTGCTAACCCACATGAGAGAGGGAAGGGCACTCCCCATAGGGTTTGGTCATGTCACGATTCCCTTCCTCCAGGCCTCTAGCTGCCGTATCTTGATTACTCACACACTTACCGTGTTTTAGGCTGGAGGGCCAGGGATTTGAACAGCCACCTCCGGGTGGATCCAGCCTCTCTTGAGCAGTGCATTACTGCTGTGCCATGGGTCTGGCTCAGGTGTGCTGTTGATCTCAGCCCTTGTGGATGCCAGGAGAGACACGGCAAGCTCCTGAACCAGTCTTACCCATGGGAGTTTTCGAGGACATTGGGTAAAGAAACTGTGCTGATTAGTTTGGAAATTCCCCAGTTTTATCGCTAAGGTCCTGAGGAGTGGCAACCCCTTAGAACTAGGCAATCCAGAATACCTAGTCTCACACCTCAGGATCTGTGACAAGCCTGGGGTCCTGGAGACGGGAGGAACTTAAGTAGCATTCAGTTGCTATGGCTGTTGCGAAGCTCTGAGCAGAGTGGGACAGGCAGTAGCCCTGGAATAAACTCACCAACCTGTACTTCTAAAGACATTCGTCCATTAACATGGGCTGTTAAGTTGTTGGTGCAAAGTTGTTTCTAATATTTCTCACTACCCTTTTAATGCTTCTAATGATGTCTCTCATTTTATTTTTGAAACTGGCAGTTTTTTGTCTTGCTTTTCATCTCTCTTTCTCTCCTCCTCACTTTTGTTTTCGAAATCAAACGTGCTAAAGATTATTTTGAATCTAGTGTGCTC
The DNA here is from genome assembly GCF_000334495.1 of Tupaia belangeri chinensis. NCBI lineage: Eukaryota > Metazoa > Chordata > Mammalia > Scandentia > Tupaiidae > Tupaia > Tupaia belangeri. Next base: position 325,813 of record NW_006159761.1, read on the forward strand.
ATGATGAATCAATGCGTAATATTCTGAAATACCCCTCTTTTTCCCTCTTAGTCTTCTCACCTTAGTCTACTTTGTCTGAGATCAAGTTTGTCACACCAGTTCCCTTGAGATTGATGTTCACTTGGTATGCCTTTTACTTACCATTACTTTTAAACATTGTATGTTTTTTTTCCATTTATGGTTTATTTCTTATAAATGCAGTTTATTTCCAAATGCAGTCTGAAAATCTTGTTAAGCAAAGTGTTTATCCGTCTGCATGTAATGCGATTTCTGACATAACCGGGTTTAAGTCTCCCAACTTACCTTGTTTTTCTTCTGATTTTTGTTTCTTTGTTCTTTTTCTCCTTTGCTTTGTAATAATCAAATATTTTTAATATTCCATTTTAACTTTTTTGTTATATTTTTTGTTACACTTTTTAATATTTTTAATCTCATCGTTTTAGTGGTTACCTACCCTAAACATTGTCAGCTGTGTGTTAACTTATTATGGCCTGTGTTAAGGTCGTGCCTTTACCATTTTCCAACACTGCAGCCTATTTAGAGAGGGGCCCTCCACTCCACCCCTGCCATCTTTGCTATTTTTGTCAGATGCCTCCCTCACATAAGCCCTGCAAGACTTTGCCATTGTCGTTGCTTTAAATGGTCCATTTTTAAGCATTTATCTACATGCTTACCCTTAGGAAAGCTTTTCATTGCTTCTTGTACTTAAGCTTTTTAGTATTTTCCTTCAGCCTAAAACAAGGTTCCTTAATGTGCTTATGGTGAGGCCCGCGCTGTGGATTTTTCTCTCAGCGCTCCACTCGTTGTATCTCCTATTGGTTATTCGTTCATCGAATGTGAACTGAACACGCCTTATTCAGTCTGCACCGCTTTCCATTGTACGTAGAAAACATTTCCACCGGACACCTGATACATCCTGGGTGGTTATTTTGGGTTGACAAGTCTATTCTTTGGTTTTCCTTTTTCCCTAGACTTGATCTTGGCTGTTACTACATAGGGAGGCGGAAAAACAAAGAAGAATGAGTGGCTAGCCATGTGGGCAGCACTGGGGAAATCAGAGAGTTACCCAGAAGCAAAGGGTAGGGAGCTGGCTGTTTAAGGCATCCGTCTCGCTCCCTGTCTCAGTCCACCTTTTTCTGTTAATGAGGTTATACGAATCCACATTTTTCTTTTAATGCTCATGTCTCTTTTTTTATTTTGTATGATTCTTTTGGTGATGTGGCAGTTTTCAAGTCTCCATTGGAAAGTAGCTTCTGGGATGCTACAGGATGGTTGCAAATTCCAAATTCAAAACATCTGACCAGTGCAGCCTCCCCGTGTGCACATCTAACTCGCAGCCTCGGCCGCATGCTGTGCTTACAGCAATGTCCCTGGAGCAGGGTGGAAGACTTCACTCAGCTTCGCCCTGGGAGCACACGAGCCAGGCAATCTCGAACGGAGACGCACGTCGGCCCTTTCCTCACATGGGCATGGTTGCTCCGTGTATCTCCTGGCCCAACTACCACTTCCCTGACCTCAGAGCTTGGTCTCTAACAAGGCACAGTGCCATCGGCAGAACTCCTTTGGAGTCGGTTAAATTCTCCTTTTAATCCTGACATAACGCATTCCATTGTTTCGGAGCATTTTGGTGCTCTATCGTCTGACTACCACAAATCATTTTCTCGGAGACGTGAGCTTTAATCAGAGGCTACCTGCAACATGAAGCATGTCCCCAAGCCTTTGTGAAGTTCCTCCACGAGCTACCCCATTTCTCTTAGAGTCTCAGGAAGTAGGATCACGGCCTCATGGAGGAGATAGAGAGGCACTGGCGTGACCGGTGCTTTACGGGGACGGTCTCAGAGCGAGTGTCCAGGAGGTCAACGGGTAAACGCACAGGTCTAGGCGACACATTGCGGCCATGGAAGCGGCATCCGCAAGACTCCAAAGTGAAACATCCTGCAGCGAGTCTTTCAAAAGTAAGGTGCTGTATGGGACCAGCAGTTAGCGTAATGGCTATGTCGCTGGACCCCCACGTAGTCGACCGCGGTTGGTGTCCTGGACCCGGTGGCTTAAAACTCACGCCGGGTGCATGTGCATGCGTGCCCAAGATCCCGAGAGGAGAATGGAGGAGAAGGGATTGTGGCATGGCCATCCCCCCTGGGGGGTGATTTCTCACTTTCTGTCTCTCTGTCTCTCTCTCTCTGTCTGGTGAGCGCACGTGCCCTATAGCAAAAACCTCTCCAAAAAAAAAAAAAAGTAAGGACGTGAGCTTTAATCAGAGGCTACCTGCAACATGAAGCATGTCCCCAAGCCTTTGTGAAGTTCCTCCACGAGCTACCCCATTTCTCTTAGAGTCTCAGGAAGTAGGATCACGGCCTCATGGAGGAGATAGAGAGGCACTGGCGTGACCGGTGCTTTACGGGGACGGTCTCAGAGCGAGTGTCCAGGAGGTCAACGGGTAAACGCACAGGTCTAGGCGACACATTGCGGCCATGGAAGCGGCATCCGCAAGACTCCAAAGTGAAACATCCTGCAGCGAGTCTTTCAAAAGTAAGGTGCTGTATGGGACCAGCAGTTAGCGTAATGGCTATGTCGCTGGACCCCCACGTAGTCGACCGCGGTTGGTGTCCTGGACCCGGTGGCTTAAAACTCACGCCGGGTGCATGTGCATGCGTGCCCAAGATCCCGAGAGGAGAATGGAGGAGAAGGGATTGTGGCATGGCCATCCCCCCTGGGGGGTGATTTCTCACTTTCTGTCTCTCTGTCTCTCTCTCTCTGTCTGGTGAGCGCACGTGCCCTATAGCAAAAACCTCTCCAAAAAAAAAAAAAAGTAAGGTGCTGTAGTCTGAGACCAAAGTGCATGGTGCAGATAAAGGCGGCTGGGAAGGAAGGGGCACAGCAGAGTGAGTTAAAGTGCTATTCCAAGAAGTTGGGCCTTACTCCTTTTGTTACAGAAAGTTTGATTTGGTTTTCACCGTCCCGGGAGAACTGTGACCCGGGTAATTTGGGAGCTCTGCACACGTCCACAGGAGAGACTTCAGCTCAGATATCCCACTTTCAATTCCTGCTCTCGCGACTTCCCCGGCGGTGGCCAGGCCACTTATACCTGCGGGCGAGGCTAGTCCTGTTCCTGGATCCAAACTGCAGCAGTGATCCACTTCCCCCATCGCGGGTCAGTCCGCCCTCTCACAGGGAATCTGGGCCTTCTTCTCACTTGGAGTTTCAAGATGGTGGCTAAAGAGCTGTAAAAAGCAGACAGTTGGAATGTAGTATTACTGGGCCGTGAAATGCCTGTGGAAAATTCAAAACGCCTTGCACTTAACACAATGCCGGGGCTGATTAGTGCCGTTTATTGTAAGCCCCGAGGGACACCTGCAGGCTTTACCTTCGGTCTAGAACCTCTGGCTGGAGGGAAGGTGTAATGCCACGTTAGTTCCGCACTCTTTCTATTAGCGCTCATTCAAAGCTGCCGACACCAGATGTGTCACAAACGAACGTTAATTCCCCTCCAGCATCTGGATTGCATGTACAATGAGGGGCGAGATTTATGCCCTGCTGAAGCATTCCCCGGTTTTTAGCACAGAAGTGATTGAACTCCAGATGTTAACAAGATGCAGAGACCTTTTAGTATGATTAAAAACACGATTTCTTGTTTTGGATTAACTTATTAGAAGGGGAGCTGCCGTCCTGTTCACTGGAAGCTGGTCTGCTTGAGCTGTTGTAGCTTGTCGTCGAAGATTTTATGAAGAAAGAATGACTCACCAACTCCTAAAATCAACAACTTTCAAGGCCCCTCTCAAAGTCAGGAGTTACAAAGGTAGACGTTCTCTGAGAACTATGGATAAAGGTTTAGATGAGAATGAAAGTTTAATACAGTGTTTGTATGAATTAACCACATTCAGATCTGCTCCCTTTCAATAATCTTATTGTTATTGAGAAACATGGGACCATAGCCTTCAAGCCTTAGAGCTGGAATGTTCTTCAGCTATCACCAATCTGCCCTCTCCATCCTCTGCCTTTCAGAGTGAGGAGAAAGAGTGGTCTCCTTTAGAGTCAGGCAGCTGGAATCCAAGAAGATCCAATGTCCTGATTCAGGTCTTGGAATCAGAAAATAGTGAACTGCTGAATTCAAATCTGCTACTTCCAAAGCACAGTGCTTTCTTCATGATAAGAGGCACTTCGCCTGTAACTGACTTTTCCCAAAATTGAAGTGAATCTTGTATTTAATGTGAATATTTAATTGATTTTTTTTTTGCCCAAAGTCATTGTTAATTAATAGTGCACATGACTCAAGAGCATCTTAGGATCAAGGCAATATGTTAAGTTTTTATTTAATTAGACAGAAACTAATAAGCCATCATCTGGATTCTTACCACTGCCATAGTCTGAGAATCTGTAAAAGGTGTTATTTTCCTTATGAGAAAATACCTTACTGTGGAGATGCTCACTTATGGTATTCTCAGCCTTCCCTAGTGGAGACGAAGGAGAAACTAGAATGATTGCAATAGGAAAACTTAAACTAGAAAATATAATAATTTTGAATAGTTTTTATTGACCACAAGCTTAGTCTGCTATGTCCATTGGACCTTTCAAGAACTGGCGGACTTGACATATGAAGGGCTCATGATTCTAAGACCTTAAGTCTTCACCCACCTTCAGGGTCTTTGGTTATTTGGTCTTTCTGTTTACTATGATAAAATTCATTGTCTTCTCATGTCTCTTAGAATAATTATGAAAAACATAATAAATTAAATGTGTGTAAGTGAGAAATAATGGACCTATAGTAATAAGTGATGAATCATTTTTTAAACCTTCATCTCTGGTTAAGGACTGAAGGATCAGGAGGTACCTTTTCTTAAATGCATTTATACAGTGAGTCACTGTGTGATTTTTGAATTTTCCTTGTCAGACTTACTATGGAACTCTGCACACTTCACATTTGCTCAAAAGAGTTAATTTAACCAAGGATTTTGTAGAGTAACAAGAGTTAGGTACTGAGTTTTCATCATGAACTTATCGCTAACAATTTTAATCTCTTACCTAGCAACCTAGACATCTCCAGTAGACATTTTAATTCTCTCCAAGAGTTTGCTTTTCTTTTGATTTCTTCTCAAATACAATACCCAACCTTTCATTGTTTTTCTTTTCCTCTAGGTTTTCCTCTCAGCAATTTAAAGTTCCTTAATCCCCATTGACTCAAACTGGCACTCAACGGTTGAAGGCTTACCTCACATTGCAGTTCAGAGGCACGTGACAGTGACCAAGACAAAATCCCTGCTCAGGAATTCCTGCTTATTTTCTCCTAGGATGGAGGCTGAGGGTGGTGTTTGCAGCAAATGTTGATTTTGATAAGTACTGTGAAGAATGTGTATCAGGGCGAGAGAGAATGATTGGAGTATGTGTGGAGACTGAGGAGAGAACCATTACATGGCCTGGGGGGCTAAGGAAGATAGACCTCCGGTAAAGAGACGTCTGAACACTCCTGGAAGGAAATAACATGGGTGAACCAGGGGGAGGCAGTGAACAACTCAGCTCTGGCCCAGCGCCTACCACCAATGCTCATGGACAAATCTTTACAGGAGCCCGCAAAGCAAAGGGCTTACCAGTAACGCCCCCTACCTTCTAGGGCCATTTGTTATATCTATCATTACCTATGAACATTCCTTGAGATCTTGCCTTAACTCTCAAGGGGACTAAAGATTTAGAATGCATCTTCTAAATTAATCACCTTGAGATAAGAATTGTAGGCTAGGTTTGTCAAGGTGGTTGAGCTGTTAAGTAAACTTTTTGTGAGTAAAATCCAGAAAAATGCATGCCACCTGTGACATCTTCTACATTTATCCCTTAACTGCTCCCAATATTGCGCTTTTGCAAATCTTTCCCAAGGAACTTATATAAATGCGAACACAGCTTTATGTGCAGAAATGATGATCACTGAGATATTATCAATAAAAATTAAGACTAGGAAATCTGGCCCAGGCTGGTAGTGCCTGTTGGATGCTGCTGCTCAGTGGACTAAGGCACACGGGGTCCCAGGTTTGATTCTCGGCCTGCCCAAGAGTCCAGCTGCTCATGTGGCTGAGGCAGAGGGATTGTGACACAGGGAGATCCTGCCTGAAATACAATGTATTGCGTATGTGCACATGTGCGCGCGCACACACACACACACACACACACACACAGAAAAAAAGAAAAATCTAAATGATAAATTATAAGAGAGGAGCCAGTAGGTGGCATGGTGGTTAAAGTGGTGGACTCCCACATGACCGACAATGGTTAGAGTCCCGGACCCAGTGATTTGAAAATTATGCCGGGTGCATGTGCATGCAGGCCTAAAATACCAAGAGGAGAATGGAGGAGAAGGCATTGCAGCATCGCCATCCTCCTGGGGAGCAATTTCTCACTTTTTCTCTGTCTCTGTCTTTTCCAGTGAGTGCACATGCCCTGTAGCAAAAATCTAAATTATAAAAGAAATTTTTCATTACTAATTGAGCAGGTAATATTAGGCTTTTAAATGCCTGCAAATTATTATTGATAAGGCGGTAATTGCTTATAAGGTAGGGGTAGAGAAAGGGTATCAAATAGTACACAGAATATAATCTCAACTATGAATAAAAAGTTTTGAAAAATTAGCAGCAATTATTTCAAAATTCAATGGTAGGTTTATAGATAATTTTTATAGTTTTTATTTTTTCTTTTAAAATTAGTATTATCAAACTATAAATCCTATACCAACAATGCACATATTTTAAGAAAGCAGTAAGTATCAGCAAGTATTCTATAACCCATGTAACAGTTGCCTGAATTGAATTGGTCACTCGATTGAATTGATGAGGGGACCAAAGATCTTTTGTGCTCATTTGCTGTAACCCTCCCTCCCCCTGCTTTCCTCAGCCTCCAGGAGCTGTCCCCCACTTTCCTCAGCCTCCAGGAGCTGCACTCCGCTTTCTGTCAGTGTGTTAGGTTTGCCTAGTTCATGTTCCATGCGATGCACATTCGACAGCAGGGTGGAATGCACACACAGTGTAGCTGAGCGTACTCTCATTTCAGGCTTTCTTCAGTTAGCAGAATGCTGTTGCAACTTATCCATGTCAGCGCATGCAGCAGTAGTTCACTCCAGTTTTATTGTTTTCACTAATAGTATTCGTATTTTTAAAATCTATTTAAATTAATGGATCTATAGGTTGTTTCCAATTTCAGGTCATTATGGAAAAAGCTGTTATGAACATTTGTATACAGACAGTTTGTGGACATATGTTTCCAGTTTTCATAGGTAATACTTAGAAATGAAATCACAGTGCCAAATGGTAAGCATACTTCAATTTTATACAAATTGCCCGACTGGTTCTCAAAGTGATGTACCATTTTACACTCCCCTCCCCATCATTATATGATGCAATAATGAATGTTGACAGTTTAAATTTCTTTTCAAATTGCCAGAGGGTACATGCACTTGCCAGAGACAGAAAGCAAGAATGGGAGAGAATGGGAGAGAGAGGGAGAGAGAGAGAGCAAATAACACTCCTCGATGAAGCATGGTCGCACTGCAATCCCTTTTCTTTCTTTCTTTTTTTTTTAATAAAGAATTATTTTAATTAATTAATGTATTTATTTATTTTAAACTTGACCAGAGAAGGACAGAGTAAGAGTTAGTGAGAAAGAGAGAGGGAAAGTGAGAAAGCAAGCCACCAGGTCCAAGACTTGAACTGCAATCGGCCATGTGGGAGTCCAGTGCCATTACCTACCACTACCACACTACCTGCCAGCCCCTCTCTTTTCTTTCATTTCTTCATCTTGTCCAGTTTGGGTGTGCACACGCATATGTGTGCACACACGCATGCACGCGTACACACACACACACACACACACACACACACGCATGGTGTGTTCTTCAAGTTGCTGGGGCTGTGATTCAAACCATGGTTGATCATGTAGAACCCAGCTCCCTTAACTGTTAGGTGACAGGGCTGGCTTGACAGTTTAAATTTTTTTAGCCATTCAAAATGCACATGTAGGGACCAGCAGTTGGTGTAATGGCTGTGTCACTGGACTCCCATGTAGTCGACTGCGGTTTGAGTCCCAGACCCGGTGGCTTAAACTCACGCTGGGTGTGTGTGCCTGCGTGCCCAAGATCCCAAGAGGAGAATGGAGAAGGGATTGCAGCGTGGCCATCCCCCTTGGGGGGGGGGGTCATTTCTCGCTTTCTGTCTCTGTCTTGCTCTCTCTATCTTTCTGGTGAGCGCACATGCCCTATAGCAAAAACCTCTCCAAAAAAAAAAAAAGCATATGTAGTAATATGTAGTAATATTTTACTGTGTGTTTGAAACTCACTCAACCTTTTACAAGGCAGTATTAATCCCTTTAAGAGGCCAGCACCTCCATGATCTAATCCTCCCAGTTCAACCACTGCCCACTAGGACCACATTCCAAAACATGAACCTAGACAGATAAGCCATTATCCAAACCACACTGTTTTTCCATTCTTTACTTTTAACCTCTATCTTTGTATTTACTTTTTATTTGGCTGGAGTTATGTGTGCTCACCAGAGAAAGAGGGAGGAAGGACCTCCTAGTAGGGTGACATCACAACATAATCCTGTCTTCTGTTTCTCAAGAAGGAGAAAGTCAGGATTTGGGGCACACGTGCACATACACCTAGTGTGTTTTTATAAGCTTCCAGGACTGGGATTCAAACCTCTGGCTTAGCCATATGGAATGTGACTCCCTTAACCAGTTGACCAGGGGCCAGCTCTATTTGCATTTAAAGTACACTTCTTTTAAATAGTATATAATTATGTTTTGCTTTCTTATCCAAAGTAATAATTTCTGCCTTTTAATTGAAAATTATTACATCATTTATATTGAATATAACTATCAATTCAATTAGGTTTAATTCTTTCATCTTATCTGTTTAATATTTTAAATATTTCTTTTTTTCCTGTTTATATATTTTTGCCCTTTTTTGCCTTCTTTTTTTGATTGAGTATAATTAAATACCTTATTATACTTTCGTCTTGGCTTATCAGCTATGAGTCTGCACTTTCTTTTAATAGTTCCTTAAGAGCTTACAGTATGCATCTTTAACATCTTTGAGTCTACTTTCAAATAATGTTACCATACTGCATGTATCACATAAGACCCTTGCCACAATATACTTTCACATGGCTTGCCCAACACTTTGTATTGTAATAGATTATATTTCTACATATATTATAAGCCAAAAAATACATTGTCATTATTATTCTAAAGATTTAAGGTTTTTGTTTGTTTGTTTGTTTATGCTCACAGAAGAGAGAGACCAACAGACAGAGACAGAGAAAGGGAAAGTGAGAAATCAGCTCCCGGGGGAACAGCCATGCCATAATCCCTTCTATTCCTTTCTCCTCTCCGGATTTTGGGCACACATGCATACGCTTTGTTTTTCAGGCTGCCAGGTGGGACTCAAATCATGGAGTCATCCACGTTGGATCCAGTGCCTTAACCACTACGCCACCTGCTGGCTCCAACATTTAATTTTTTTAACAAAGTAAGTGGCAAGTAAATAATCTTGCATATTTATCTACATATGCCGGTTTGTTATAGATCCAGGTTTCTGCTTGGTAATCTTTAGGGCCAGGAGAAGTTTATTTGACATCTCTTCTAGTGCATATCTTATAGTGGACAATTCTATTGATTCACTTTTCTCTTAGTTATGGGTCATATCTCCTGGTTTTATATGTTTAGTACTTTTCTGTTGGTTGCTGGATATTGTGAATACTGCATTGATGATGAGTCTGTGTATTTTGTTTTTTCTTTTAAAGAGTGTTAAATTTTGTGTTGAGTGTCAGATTAACTGAGATTCGCCTTAATTCTGTCTTATATTTAAAGTCTCTTAGTGAAGGTCTAGAGTTGCCTGTCCTCGAGCTGGTTCAGTCCAACAGCGAAAGTGCACTGCTTCCTGGGTCTCTACTGTATGCCATGGATGTTCCAAAGGTCTCTTTTCTCTGGATGATTACAATTTCAAATGTGGTCTCAAAAATGTTTTCAGGAAGAAAGGACTGGAGAGCTTGCCTCATTATCTTCCTTTTGGGTAGAGAGTATACTCCTATGTCTGAAAGTTGGCTTCTGTATTACGTTCTGTTATGTAGATGCTTACAGTAGGAGGTCATCTCAGGCACTAGTTATTCTGCCATGGCCAAAAAGTAAGTTTGATCTTTATAGTATTTTAAAAAAATTATTTCAAGTCAGCCTGTGGCCTGGTGATTAAGGAGGCTGGATCCCACATGGCCAACCATGTGGTTTAAGTCCCAGCTCTGCGGCTGGGCGGTGCATATGTTTTACAAATCTCAAAAGGAGAGAGGTGGAGGAGAGAGGATTGCAATGTGACCATTCTTCATGGCAGGGGAAGGCGCTTTCTTGCTTTCTCTTTCTCTCTCTGCCTCTCTCCAGCAAGTGCATGTGCCCTCTGTTTAAATATATACAGTTTCTCAATTTTAGACAATGAACATATATTACCCAGAAAATGTAAATAATATTATCATGTGATTTTCATAGAGCCTCTATAATGAGTTACCACTAAGTTAGTGGCTTTAAAAAACACAAGCACAGACTTACAATTCCCTAGATAAGAAGTTGAGCTGGGGTCCCTCTGGGCTCTCAGGGTGCTGATAGGCTGTATTCCTCTTAAAGGTTCTAGAGCAGAATTTGCTTTTTGGTCCTTCCCAACGTTTCGAGGTAGAAGTTGCCTGCCTTTCTTAGCTTGTGGCCACTTTTCGCATCTTCGAATTCAGGCACCTCCTCCAACGTCTCTCCAACTCTGATTCTTCTTTCCTGCTTCCCTCTTTCACTTAAAGAATCCCACTTACAGGTCCAACTAAATAGTCCAGGATACTTTCCCCATAGCAAGATCCTTAACTTTATCACCTCTGTAGAGACCCTTCAATGGAAGGCAACATGTATTCACAAGGTCCAGGGTCAGGCAGTGGACATCTTGGGGGACTGCTATTCTTCCTACCATAATTTTTAAGGTGTTTGTCATGTTGTGTTAGAACAATAAATCATCATTCTTTGAATGCACTATAAGAGAAAACAATCTATCGACATATTTCACACACACTCATCGCAATCCCCTCTCCTCCACCTCTCTCCTATTGAGATTTGTAAAACACATGCACCATCCAGCCACAGAGCTGGTACTTAAACCACATGGTTGGCCGTGTGGGATCCAGCCTCCTTAAGGCGTCAGAGCACGTGAGCTTTGGTCATTTCTGAGCAAATTTAGGTCTTCACTTCCTAAGGACCTTGCAGCTATGTCTGCTTATCACACAGAGGATACCAGCCTACAAGGGAGAGAACATGTACAGAAAATTGGGGTTTGCTAAGCATAGCCCTACGTGTTTTGGTTTCTGGTCTCTTTTTCTCTTACTTACCCTTGGTGTCTGTGACATCTCTGAGCATACCAGCCAGTACCAATTTCTAGAGCTAATAGCACTTCCTAAGCCCTGTGCCGAAAATGTTCTTCTCAAAAGTCTCTGAGCTTTCTCCTTGGACATCCTATGTCTGTAAGGGTGCCACGTTTTTATGAAACTGAAGCATAAAATCACACCTGCCTTTGCCTGATTGTTACTTTGCCACTAAGTCGATTGTCTGATTTTGTAGGTTTTTGTTGTTGCTGTTTTGATAAGGAATCTCTTAAACTTCTCATATAATTTGTTTTATTTTAATTCCCATAACCATTTCAGGCCCTTTTTCCTATATTTAAACTATCAGAAATATTTGCTAATGAGTTTCTTTGCCTTTTTTAAAAAAATGATCAAATTGACATTTTTAAAATGGTAATTTCTGGTTTACATAAAATTGTACACTGCTGTAGGATACAGCATGTTTTTTTAAAGCACGTATACCATGTGTAATAGTCAAATCAAGGATATAAACATAGTCACCATATTCAACCTTCAATATAACATTACGTTATATACATTGGAATTCACTCTGCAGGGTTTTATTTTAAGTATATATTGCATTGTCAATGACATTCATTCTCTTTCTTAATCGCCTCTGCTAGATGAGTTTCCTAAAGATTCGTGCTTACTCAAAAATTTCTAAGAGACTCCCCAGTATCTATAGAGCAAATTTCTAATTTTGGTGTGTGATATTAAAACAAAATAAAACAAAACAAAAAAACAGGACCAGCAGATGGCATAAAGGTTACCGGACTCCCATGACTGCAGTTCGAGCCCTGGACCCAGCAGTTTAAAACTTACTCTGGACGCGTGTGCGTGTGTGCCCGGGGTCCTGGGAATAGAACAGAGAAGAGATTGTGGTGTGGTCAACCCCCTGGGGGGTGATATCTCACTATCTGTCTCTCTTTCTCTCTGGCAAGCACACACACCCTATAGCAAAAATCTCTCTAAAACACACACACGCACACTTTCACTTTAACAATTTAAATCCTTCAAATCTCTTCTTGCTTTCAATTTCCTTTTCTCCCCCTGCTTTCCTTGACTATGTACCCAGCTTTCACCAGCATGAATGAATTTCTATAGCAGTCTTACATAGAAATCGTTCAGTTATTTGTTGAGCAATGCCTTGATTTACTCTTCTATAATCATTTGCCTTTACCATTTTATACTCCAAATAAATTTTCCAAGATTAGGATTCGTGTTTTTGCTTTTGTCTTTGTTTTTATTTTAAAGGTAGGGTCTCACTGCACCGCAGTCCTCCTGACTTGCCGGCCAGCTGGGACTCCGGGAGCACACCACTATACCGGACATTTAGGTCAGACTGGGATTGACCTCCAGCTTCCTGTGCGGTGCCAGCCTCAGAGCACTGCACCTTAGCTGACACGTCATCACGGCTGACCTAAAACTCACGTTTTGCAGGTCTTTGAATCCTTTATCATATCTGGTACTAGTTGTTAATATAATCTCTTTGTGAGTAAAGGAGAACCGCAGTATATATCTTCTCCAGGGTTCTGGGGGGGAAACAGAGTATGGAATAATCAATGTTTCCTAATAAATAAGCTTTATTAGTATCTAGTGTATGTATATTAGTTTTGCTTTTTAAAACACTAATATTGGGAACAGCAGTTGGCGTAATGGCTATGTCGCTGGACTACCATGTAGTCAATCGCGGTCTGAGTCCCAGACCGGTGGCTTAAAACTCATGCTGGGTGCATACACATGCATGCCCAAGATCCCAAGAGGAGAATGGAGGAGAAGGGACTGCAGTGTGGCCATCCTCTCTGGGGGGTGATTTCTCGCTCTCTGTCTCTCTGTCTCTGTCTTTCTGGCAAGTGCATGCTCTCTATAACAAAAACCTCTCAAAAAAAAAAAACCACTAATATTATATCCTCATTGCCATTCTGTAGGGTCAGGTTACATAGTCTCCATTGAGCTACTGTGTGATTTCCTAAAAGCAGTTCCATTAAGGATGGGCAGGGCCAGGCATCCTTACTCCTACCTCTGTGTTCTCTCTGTTCTCCTCTAGCCTCTCAACATGTCTTATGGCATATAAAGATTTTTAGATCTCCATGCAACCACTGCGGTAACCACACAGACTATTCATCACCTTTCTTCGAAACGAACTCACTCTTGGTTCTTTGTTAGCAGAATAATCTTCCTGTGGTATGAATCAAGTCCACTTTGCTCTTACGACAGAACCTAACAGATTAATTGAATTCCACTTCATTCTGTCCTTTGCTACACTGCCTTGTATTCTCCATTCTGTGTTTTCAGTTCAGTCTTTTGTGCAAAACAAGAAATGCAAAGTATACTTGGGTTGTTTTGAAATGGTCTCACATATCTCTAGGGTTGACTCACTGTTCAACCCCATGGAAACCCTTGTTTGTTTGGCAGAGCCCAGGCCTGGGATTTGGGGAATTATAATAATTATGGCTCATCTGATGGTCCTAGGCCAACTGTTGCTTTTTTTTTTTTTTTTTGGCTTTGGCTTTGGCTGTTCCATTAGCAGAAGGTATTACCTATTGTCTTTAACCTATTGTCAGTGCAAAGGACGGCCAGAGTTGTGTGAGGTTCCTAAACACAGGGTGCTTGTAAAAGCCCAGAAGAGCCATTTTCACTACCACAGGGGACAGAGCCTCTAGGTCTTCGTCCCAAGGCTCTGGCAATAAGCACATTCCCCGGCTCCATTTTCCACACCAAATCATAAAACATTTTAGATGATAGCGCTGGGATGTCTCGGTGTCTCAGTAGTATTAATGATGATGTGGAAAATGGTAGTTACCATTTGTTGAGCCTATAACATGTACCAGATTCTGAGATGTATCACACATTCAAACTTTGTGAGGTCTATGTTTTCACCTCTCGTGCATAGAAAACAGAAACAATAGAAGCTCAGTCAGGATGAGTGGCGTTGGGAGTCACAGAACTGGTGAGGGGCAGAACTAGTCCTCATTTCTGACCCCACATGCTGCAGCACGCTTGCACCAGGCCACAGACTCACGTGCTGTGGAGCGCGCCTGCTCTGTGCTTTGTGACTGACCACTTGACCCATCTGCCAGAGGGTACATGCCCTAGCTAGAGAGAGAGGAAGACGGCAAGAGCACTCAACAGATGTAATCATGCCACAATCTCTTTTCCACTTGTTCATCCTGTCAGGATTTGGGGCATGCACAAACAATTTCAATTCCCCAGGGCCAAGATTTGAACCATGTGGTTGACCATGCGGGGTACAACTACTTAACACCCAGGCAATGGAGCTGACCCTAAACTAATGATTCTTTTTTTTTTTTTTTTTGAGAGGTTTTTGCTGTAGTGCGTGTGCACTCACCAGAAAGACAGAGAGAGAGACAGAGAGACAGAAAGTGAGAAATCACCCCCTAGGGGAGATGGCCATGCCACAATCCCTTCTCTTCCATTCTCCTCTCGGGATCTTGGGCATGCATGCATATGCGCCTGGCATGAGTTTAAGCCATGGGGTCCTGGAGTCAAACTGCAGTCAGCTACATGGGAGTCCAGCAATGTAGCCATTAATGCCATCTGCTGGTCCTGATATTTTAAGAGAATACAAACTCGAAAATAACTCCAGAATTTAGCTTACTTACAATTTAGTTTAAGTACAAGTGGTTTCAGAAAGTTGCCAGGACACGTACATTATGAAAATCCTATGCATGGATTTCAAACTTTCACGTCATAATGAACTCACTTGTCAATGCCATTTTCCAGGAACTTTTGTAGTCCACTCGTATATTACCCTATGCTCTCTTTTTTGATCTTCTGCTCAACCTCTCCTACTTTATGGTACTCTCAAAACTACCCAGCAGGAAGCTTGCTCTAGAAACAACCCTGAACATGCGCATGACCGTGTGCTGTGTATGTACCACTCACTGAGGCGTGCACCACTACGCCGGGCTGGCAATCTCTGTGTTTGAAGCAGCTGCCCAGGGATTCTACTGCAGACTTTGGTGGAGAAGAGATTGGGTGGGACCCACTCAGTGATCTAATATTCTGTGCCTCTGAGGACTTTGGTGCAACTCCTCGAATCTACTTTTTCCTCTTGGACTTGCCATCGCTAGGTGGGGGGGCTGCATCCCACTGCACACCTTCCATCCAGGATCTGTGCTGCAGCCAGCACTGTCATTGGAGTCCAGTTCAAAGCCGAGGAGGAACCATGGAGCCAGAGCTACTGCTGACGTGGGGCTGTGGGTGGGGGGCTGGCCGGAAGGAGACAAAGTGCTTTGGCCGGATGCGCTGATGCACGCCCAGGAATCCACAGACTGGTGTGAACCTTTCCAGGCTTGAGCCCTGTGAGCCGAAGAGGCACAGGAAACGGTTCTCCCGAGAGCCCTATCTGCTGCTGGCTGGAAGGCATGCTGAGCTGAGGCTCTCTGAATCAACTTCCTGAGCAGATGCTGCACCCAAGGAGTCACCAACTCAAGCATTTTCTGCTTTGCTCTCAGGTGGCCTGACTGATGGGTGGGAATGAATTGCTCTGTCTCTTTCTCTTCCTTCTTTTTCTTGGCTCAGGTTTTCACCTAATTGCTCATCCTGATTTTTCAGAAGCCAGAGCTTACTGAGTTTTTGCCCTTTGCCAGCTGGCTATTATTTGATGCTCTGGGCCTGTGTACAAACACCAAATCCCCAAGCAATCACCAACACCCAGATCACTGTGAATAGCCTGAACTTTAACAGGAGAAACAACTGGCTGCTCCTTTGTCTCTGCATCCCAACCCTTCTCCCTTTGCCCCCATCAGAACAGACTCCACCAGGAGGCACACTTAGGTCATCACACATACAGCATGGGTCTGAATACAGGCTCAAAATAATTGGAATCCAGTGGATGAATTCTCTCCCTTTTCTTGGTCAGTGTAACTGCTAGTTGCCATGCAATAAATCACATCATTGCATGGCAGATTCAGTTAATAACTGAGACTAGCAGGCTAACTGAACCATGTCCCAAAAGCTAAATGACAGAAATTGGACTGACTGTGAAGCGCTTCTAATTGATTGCTTAGCAATGGGATATTTTTCCTGGAGAGACAACAGAGTAGCTCTGAACTGTTGGTTCTGTCCTGCGTACACGCGCCCATGTTAAGGAAAATAAAGAAAGTGTGATGGATTTGTTCTTTGGCCTTCTGCCTGCTCTCTTGCTTTGTGCCCTGCATTCACATCTCTGTTTTTGTGCTGTAAATTCAACTGGGGGCACCTCAGTATCGCCCATGTGTCAGAGAATCTGTAATCTCAGTCTGCGTTTTACCAACATCTCAGCAAGGATTAGGAAGCCAATTTGCAAAGCAATGTTCTAAGTCTTAGCTCAGGCTTCAAACATTTTAGGAAAAGAAAAATGCAATGGCGAGAGGCTGGACACCCAGCAAGGGTGTCCAAGGTCAAGGTCCAGGAGACTCCACACGACTGGGCAGCAATAATCAAGTGTGTTCTGAGTGATTCTCCCCGGAGACTGCTACGTGAAGACTTTGCAAACAAATTGTACTGCAGTGCATTTTGGGACATGCTTTTTTGGGAAGTGCTACTTTGTACTCTGCTGACACCAAACATTTGAAAATAAGCCCTTTTTTTTCCTCTCTCCCCTCCATTTTTGGCTTCATTTATTCCTACCAAAACACACTTCAAAAGACTTCTTTATAGAAAGAATGTTTCAAAAATATAATATTTCCATCTGTTATTTCAATAATGCATGCTCTGGGACTCTCTTTATGAACCATTTTCCTTTCCTTGCTCCTATTTAGATGTGTAAATATTTGATTCTAAAGCTCTGAGGAGCAGTCGGCCAATAGGGTCGCTGAACTGTGAACACTCCTAACCCTGTAATTTTGTCTGTAGCAGGCACCCCCTGCTGGGGAACTCACTGCTCAGGGACTACAACAATGTAACTCTCACATTGCTCCATCACAAGGTTACTCCGAAGTGGAGGGAAGGAAGCAGGTTTAATTTTGATAAAATAAACTTTATTTTGTAACGTTATTATTTGTTTTTCTTTCTCCTTTCAACACTTCATAATAGACGTGCCTGGTAATTTGAAGTCAACCTCCCTGGTTGAGGTGCCTCTAGGCCACCCCATATTCCTGGAGCTTTTTAAGAGGAAGCCACACAGCATTTGGTCCTGTCTTTCCAAAGTGCACAACAGAGTTTTTTCCTACCTCTCATCTGAACCAACCAAATACTGACTCATACTAAAAAATGATCAAATGGTGACAACAGAAGATGCATGGACACAGTCATGCCACCCATACATATTGGAAATGTCAAACCATGAGCAAAATTTTAAGATACTTCTTACTAGGCTTTGCTTGTCAGGGTTTCACTTCAGCAATTATTGAAAGAATTGCATCTGAGTTTACAATTGAACTTTATAAGAATCCCCCTCTTTGATATAAACTGAAAAATTTCCTACAAATAAAAGAATCTATGCATGGAATTTAATATATTTTGAATTTAACCCAAAGAGCTCTCTTGCTGTATATAAATTAAGTATAAATTTCATATAAAATTTTATGAGTGGATGAGTGGGGAAAATGTCTTCCAGAAAAAAATACATTTTGGTTTATTTTTCTTTCTTGCTTGCTTTTTTTTTTCTTTCTTTCTTTTTTTTTTCTTTTTTTTTTTTTTTTTTGAGAGAGGTTTTTGCTCTAGGGCACATGCACTTGCCAGAAAGACAGAGACCAAGAGACAGAAAGCAAAAAAATCACCACCACCGCCACCACCCCCCCGCCCCAGGAGGGATGGCCACGCTGCAATCCCTTCTCCATTCTCCTCTCAGAATCTTAGGCACACACACACACGCTCCTGGCATGAGTTTAAGGCACCGGGTCCAGGACTTGAACCACAGTAAACGACATGGGAGTCCAGCAACATAGCCATTATGCCAACTACTCTCTTCAGTTTTTTTTTTTTTAATTAAAAACTAAAATGTTAAAGATATTCACTTAAACCTAAACCTAATTACTAGATTGGAAATAGCCAAATCTTTCTGGAGACAATAGAGCAAGAGTCTTTTAGAGCTTTAAAATGTACGACTTTGATTAAGAAATTAAGCTTTTAAAATTCTTCTCAGGAAATACAACTCGCAAGAGGGAAGCCCAAAATTGAGAGTACAAGGTCCTCAAAATAATGGAAGAACAGAAGATGAGCCTTTTGGTGCTCCTTTCCCCAAGAAGGCTTTTTTCCCACTTTTTTAAAGTCCACAAATTGAGAATCTGAGGGTTACTGTTAGCAGTCCTATGGGACTGAGGGCATAGAAGTTAGATATTGGAGACTGTGTTAGGGACCTGGAAACATCCAGCCTTTTGGCTACAACCTAACAGGTAAACTAGGAGTGAGAAGGAGCAGAATCAGCCCTGACAGTGTCTGTAACAACTCTTATATCAGTTTAATCCCTGATTTTATTGAAGTAATATTCCTAGTCTTGAAGTCCACCAAGACAAAGTAAACACTCTGTGTAGAGAGAGTGCATCATCACAAGCTTCAAGTTAGTCCTAAAATATTTCATATACAATGTTAACATTTAATAAAATATTACTAGATATTCCAGGAGGCAAGACCAAAAAGAAGAGGAAATAACACTCAGAAAAAAATGAAACAGATCTATTTATTAGAATTACCAGACATGGACTTTTAAATAACTATGATCACTATTTTAAAGAAAATAAAGAGCAAGGTAAAGAGTTTAACAGAGAACTAGGAACTATAAAAATAATTGAGTTGGAATTCTATGATTAAAATTACAGTAAGTGAAATTAAAAAAAAAATCAGTAAGTGGGTTTATGAGCCATTAGAGATAGCCAAAGATAGGATTAGTGAATTGGAAGACACAGAGGACAAAGACATATATGACACAGTATAAAGGTCTACAATATGTGTAATCACAGCCTTAGAATGAGAAAACAAGAAAGAATGGGAGAGAAGTCATACTTGAAGAGAAAATGGCTGATAATTTTCTAAAACTACTAAAAAAAAAATTAACACTGATTCAAGAAATACAATGAATTCCAGGCAGAAATCTTTGAAGAAAATTACATGATAATAAAAGAATATCATAATAAAGGTGCTAAAAATTAAAGAAAAAGAAAAATTTTAAAAGCTACCAAGTTAAAAAAGGTCCATATTAATTTTTAAAAGTTGTATTTATTTTATATTGGCAGAAACAGTAATAATTACAAATGACTTCTCAATAGAAATGATGGAATCAAGTAGATAAAGAAATATTATATTCAGATAGTGGAAAGAAAAAAATTTCCTACCTCAAATTTTGTACCAGTAAAATAACTTTAAAAAAATAAACAAAAGAAAGACATATCCAGGTAATTAAATAGTGAATCTTCATAATCAGATATTCACAATAAGTAATTCTGAAACATTACAATGGCTCATCAATTTTTTTTTCCTTTGAGAGATTTTTACTATAGAGAGCATGTGCTCCCTGGAAAGACAGAAAAAGATAGACAGAAAGAAGGAATCACCCCACAAGGGGAGATGGCCACACCTCAATCCCTTCTCCTTCATTCTCCTCATGGAATTTTGGGTACACATGCACATGCACCCAGCATGAATTTGAAGCCTCCAGATCCGGAACTCGAACTAACATCAACTACATGGGAGACCAGCGACATAACCATTACACCATCTGCTGGTCCCAGACTCATCAAGTTTTTTTTAATTATTATTATTATTTTAAATTTGTTATAGAGTGTGTGTCCTCACTAGAGAGAAATAGACAGAGGGTGTGGAGAGAGAGAGAGGAAGAGAGGGAAAGTGAGAAAGCAAGCTATCAGGTTCGGGACTCAAATCACAGGTGGCCATGTGGCAGTCTAGCACCTTAACCACTACCCCATCTGCTGGCCCTAAATATACTCTTTTTTTTAAAAAAAAAAATTTTAAATATCTTATTTAACTTTATTTACTTATTTATTTTTAATTTTCATTATTAATTAATTTACATTCATTCCCTGAGTATAGTCACAGCATACAAAATGTGATTTTGTTTGCTTAAGAGCGTCTCCATAGAGGCCTAATCATATATGTTATGGTCAATAATTTTCCATTTCTAGTTTCATGTGTGTGTGTGTGTGTGTGTGTGTGTGTGTGTCTGTGTACTCTTTCTCACCCTCTGCCATTGCTCACCCTCGGCCATTTCTCACACTATCTCAGGTGTCTACAGTTGTTTTCCATTCCTTTTTTCTCTCCACATTTTATTGATTCACAAAATTTCTTAAATAATCTAACTACTTTCAATAGCAAGTTCAGCTGGTATAGACATACCTGTGAATACATGTCTGACTTTAGGCATACAATTCTGAGTAGAAAGAAAATACTATAAAGTAGCACCTAGGTGATGCTATATATATATAGCTTACTTTGGTCATTAAATAAGGGTTTTGTTTTGTTTTTAGGTTTTTGCTATAGGGTGCGTGAGCTCGCCAACAGAGTCAGATAGAAAGTGAGAAATCACCGCCCAGGGGGGATGGCCACGCTGCAATACCTTCTCCTCCATTCTCCTCTTGGGATCTTGGGCACACACGCACACGCGCCCGGTGTGAGTTTAAGCCACCGGGTTTGGGACTCGAACCATGGTCAACTACATGGGAGTTTGGCAACATAGCCATTATGCTAACTGCTGGTTCCTAAATAAGGTATTTTTTAAAATATTTTTCAATGTCAAGAAAAATAGTTTTAGCTTTAATAAATTAAAGAAATGCTAAGGAACTTTGCTTAAAACTTAAAGCCAGGAAACAGTAGGTAGGTACATGAACCTACCAGCAGCTCAAGATAGGTCAAAAATCCTTAAAACTGGAAAACAAAGCCTAGAAGAAAATCAGCAATTAGTCAAAAGTCCTAAAACTCTATTTCACTAGTTCAGTCTCATGTACTTTATCTTCTGCTGAGGTTCGATCTTTCTGATTAAATTCTAGGATATAATATTCGACTCCAGACTTGTCCCTACGATTAAGTTGGCCATTTTCTCAGTTTTTGAACTCTTATTTCTCTGTGTCTGTATTTAATTTTCCTGGGATAGCACTCCCTTCAGAACTTCTTGGAGATCTGGTCTGGTGTTGGGAAATTCTTTCAAGTTTTGTTTATCTGAGAATGTTCTTGTCTTCTCTTCCCATATGAAGGATAATTTTGCTAGGTACAGTATTCTTGGTTGAAATTACTTTTTCCTTAACACTTTGAATATATTTTCCCATTCTTTCCTCACTCGCATGGTTTCCGATGAGAGGTCCACTATTAGCCTGATGGGCTATCCTTTGTTGGTAATTTGACGTTTCTCTCTTGCCAGTCTTAGTATCTTGTCTTTGTCTGTGGTTTTAGTCAATCTGGCTATAACGTGTCTTGGAGAAGATCTTTTTGGGTTGATTCTATTTGGGGTCCTTTTTATTTCCTGGGACTGGATCGGTGAGTGCCTCTCTAGGTTTGGAAAGTTTTCTTACAGGATTCATGGAATAGATTATCAATGCCCTTGTGAGTCTCTTCGCCTTCTGGGATACCAATTATGTGATATTTGAACGTTTGATGGAATCTAGTATTTCTCGTATATTGTTCTCATTTTGGGGGACAATTTTCTCAGTCTTCGTGGTGGAGTTTTCTAGGCCAGTGATTCTATCTTCTACATCTGAAATTCTATTTTCTGTATGATCTCGTCTGCTTTTAATACTTTCAAGGGAGGTTTTGATTTCCTGTATTATAGCCTTCATCTCTAACAGGTCCATTGGATTCTTTTTTATATTGTGCATTTCCTCTTTTAGATATTGCAAGAATTTCCTTATCTCCTTATCTTCCATCAGCTCCTTTCCCCTGCCTCCTCTGCAGTTCATTGTCTCTCTTTTGCATCTCTGTTAGCTTTGTCACTATGAATATTCTAAATTCTTTCTCTGGCATTTCCATGAGTTTCATTGTACTGTCTGAGGATGAAGAGGAGTTATTATTTTCTCTTGGAGGAGAGGTATTTTCTTGCTTTCTCATATTTCTTGTGACCCTGCAGTGATTTCTAGTCATCTGATGGATGCTGCATTTCTTTCTAACTCTTGAAGTTCAATCTGAGCATTCAGAGGCATGCAGGAGGAGGTGACCTGCAACCTCTCTTCCATTCTGTTGTCACTCTTTTTCCATAAGGTTTAGT
The DNA here is from genome assembly GCF_000334495.1 of Tupaia belangeri chinensis. Classification (NCBI taxonomy): domain Eukaryota; kingdom Metazoa; phylum Chordata; class Mammalia; order Scandentia; family Tupaiidae; genus Tupaia; species Tupaia belangeri. The sequence goes on from NW_006159761.1 coordinate 348,364, forward strand.
GGGAATAGAGGAATATTCTGACTGTAATCATATTCAGATGTTTAGATACTGTTCACTTGGACTTGTTTAGACACTTAGTGCATAGCTGCTTAGCAGTCAATGAATAAAGAAAAAAGGATAAGAATTAGAGAGGAGGAAAGAAGAAAAAATAAAATAGAAAAGAAGAAAGAAAAAAGATAATAAAAATGGCTTTAGATTTTAATTTTGAAAAGCACAAAATAAAGACTGTGCAGCATGCCTGCATGCCACATGAAAGCAATATTTCAGAGCTCAAGTTCAGCATCCACCTCAGGATGGTCCTGGGTCTGTGCCTTTCCTAAATGAAATGGGGAAAGGCACAAATTAGCACAATAAATGAGGGGCTTGAGAGCCCAGAGAATACTTTACCTTAAAAAAAATTAAAAGAGACTGAGAGAGACAAAGATAAATGGAGAGAAGGAGACAGAGGTAGGCCTACACACTAGAAATTAACCTGGAGGGAGAAGTCTCAATGGAAAATCTTCGTTTTTAGTCAAGGAAAGCAATATTTCACAGCTCAAGTTTGGTATCCACCTCGGGATGGGCCTGGGTTTCAGGATCATCAAATTTTAATACATGATTTTTTGTGGGACACATTCAAACTAAAACATCTTCCCAACTGGAAGAAACCAAAAGTTTCTTTTAGACAATAGTGTGTAGAGTTTGTGGGTGTGGTTAATACAAGAGAGAAAATTTGATATTTCTTTTTCATTCATGACAGCATGTGTGCAAGAGAGAGTGAGAGAGGCACTCTTTTCAGGATTTTATCACACAGTGCTCCCCTTTCTCCAGTCCTCCAGCCTATCAGGATTTGGGGTACACATGTGAGCCTGCTGTGTTACAGGTTGACTGGGATGGAGATCTGAATTTGCAGACAGCCATGTGACCTTCAGCACTTCAGTTCAGTACACTACCAACTGTGCCATCAAGGCTGGGCCAAAAATTTGATGTTTCAATCAGTGGCTACTAATTAAAAATAAAGGCCTTTGCTTTTCATCAAAATATTGGCAAATGTTCTTGGATCAGAAGAATAAATATAATCAAAATGTCAGTTCTACACAAATTAATTTACATATAAAATGTGATTTTGATCCAATTACTCATGACATTCTTCACAGAAAAAGAAAATAAAGTTATAAAATATGTATGAAATTATAGGGAACCAGCAGTTAGCGTAATGGCTATGTCGCTGGACTCCCACGTAGTCGACCGCGGTTCGTGTCCCGGACCTGGTGGCTTAAAACTCACGCTGGGCACGTGTGTGTGCATGCCCAAGATCCCGAGAGGAGAATGGAGGAGAAGGGATTGCAGCGTGACCATCCCCCCTGGGGGGTGATTTCTCACTTTCTGTCTCTATGTCTCTCTCTGTCTGTCTGGCGAGCGCACGCGCCCTACAGTGAAAATCTCTCCAAAAAAAAAAAAAAGTATGAAATTATAAAAGACCCCATACCACCAAGGCAATGCTGTTCAAACAGAAGACAATAGGAGTCATCTCATTACATTACTTCAAAATATATTATGAAGTGGTAATAATGAAGTCAGCATGATACCAGCGTAAAAATGAGCATATAGACCAATGGAACAGAATAGAGAATCCAGAAATAAACCCCAAATTATACAGTCAACTGATCTTTGATAAAGGGTACAAGACAATACAATGGAGAAAAGAAAGTCTTTTCTGCAAATGGTTCTCAAAGAACCTGCAGAAAAATGAAACTGGACTCCTATTTCTCATCATTAATAAGAACTCAAAAATGGATCAAATATTTAAATGTAAAGCCCCATACTATAGAACTACTAGTAGAAAACTTAAAGTGAACTCTTGAGACAACGGAGTAGGCAAAGATTTCTTAAATAAGACCTCTAAAGCACAGGCAATAATCTGCAAATTAGACAGTGAGATTGCATCAAGCTAAAAAGCTTCCTCACAGCAAAGGAAACAATAATTGGAGTGAAAAGACACCCCTCGGAATGGGAGAAAAAAATTGCAAATTATTCCTCAGACAAGGGACTGATTACTAGAACACACAGGGAACACAAGCAGCTCACACATAAAATAATAAATAATCCAATTCAAAAACAGGTGGATGAATTGAATAGACAATTTCCTGAGGAAGATCTACAAATACATGGTAGAGGGTGAATGTGAGGTGCAAAGAGAAGAAACATTTAACAGATTAAGAAATATGTGAAGTTCTCTGTTAAAAAGAAATATATATATATGTATGTGTGTATATATATATATATATATATATATACACACACACACACATATAGTTTATATCATGATTAGGACTTTATGAAAAAAGTGAAATTAATCTGAAAATTTAAAAACCACTGGCAGATGAGTAAAGTGCAGCGCTCTGACTTAAACTGAGATTGTGCATTAGTTTGCTAAGGCGGTAAAGCAGAGTACCTCAGGATGGGTGACTTCGATAATGAATATTGATATTTTCATGATTCTGGGGACTAGGAGCTCAAGATCATGGGTTAGTTTCTTCAGTGGCCTCTCCTTGGCTTGCAGATGGCATCTTCTTCTTCCTGTGTCTTCACATTGTCTTTTCTTCTGAATGAGTGGGTTTCAAAATTTTATGGAAAATGTAAATTATGAAAAAAATATGCATGGATTTCCAATTTCTTTTGCACCAAAAAAACAATTCCTACTTTTTATCTTTTCTTTTTATGAAAAAAATTATTTTACTTAACTTTATTTATTTATTTATTTTAATTTGACCAGAGAAGGATAGAGTGGGAGAGAAAGTAAGAAATCAAGCTGCCAGGTCTGGGACTCGAACTACAGCCAGCCATGTGGAAGTCTAGCACCCTTCACCACCATACCACCTGCTGGGCTCTAAAAAAACTCTGACTTTGATTCCACTTGTCCACAAATTTTTTGAAGTTCCTTGCATCCAAATTCTAATATCTACTTTTTCTTTTAAAAAATTTAATTATATTTATTAATATTATTAATTATTATTAATTTGCTATAGAGCATGTGTGCTCACCAGAGAGAGACACAGAGAAAAAACTAGAAAACAAGTCACCAGGTCTGGGACTTGAACCATGTTGGTCATGTGAGAGTCTGGTACCTTAACTACCATGCCATCTACTGGCCTGCTAATCTCTTAACATTAGTCATATTGAATTGGACCCAGCCTAAAAACTTCATTTAGACTGAGTATCTCTTCAGAGACTGTGTCTTAAATACAGTCACATTCCGAGGTGCTAGAGAATAGGACTTCAACATATGAATTTCAAGGGGCACAATTAAGCCAATTAACAATGCACAAGCATGTAAGTTTTGGCTTTTTGTTTGTTTGTTTGTTTGTTTGTTTGAGATTTTCGCTATAGGGCATGTGCGCTCGCCAGACAGAGACATTAGAGACAGAAAGCGAGAAATCACCCCCCAGGGGGGATGGTCACACCACAATCCCTTCTCCACCATTCTCCTCTCGGGATCTTGGGCACACACGCACACGCGCCGGGCATGAGTTTTAAGCCACTGGGTCCAGGACGCGAACCACGGTCCACTACATGGGTGTCCAGCGACATAGCCATTACGCTAACTGCTGGTTCCCAAGCATGTAAGTTTTGATTTTCATTTTTTTATGAAAAAACTTTCTGAATAGTCCATCTATTAACCCATTTGCTGAGTAGGTTAATTAGAGTGGGTCCTGCAGCCAAAATGTCAGCTTTATCACTTAGCAATTGTATCTCTCAGGCAAGTTCTCATCTTTGTGCCTAAGTTCTTCATCCGTATAAAGAGGATAACACTTCATTCATCAGGTTATTGGTGAAAATGAAATGAGCAAATTCACGTAAAACATTTAAAATGGTGCATATCATCAGCACTCAATCAATGCTGAATATAATTATGTGTCTCAAATAAGTTAAGCATAAGCATTTGAAAAGTCTGTTATAGTGTGACAGTATTCCTTGGTAAGTCCAAACCAAGATTTATTATCTGGTGGTTTGTGGAACTAATGGGCCTGTGATCTTTGCAAGTTTCTGTTTGTATAAATTGATAAGGGTATAGGCTTTTGTGTAGGTGCAGAGAAAGGAGTTATATGTAACAGCAAAAGTCAGGCTAGACAACAGTAATCCGGACAATGGCACCATGTCTTCCTTCCCACTCAGTCTCACCAACTGGTTTCTAGCCCAAAGTAGAGAGCTCTTAGAGACTAAAGCTGGAGGATCTGTTTCCCAGAAAGATTTAAAGGAATTCTGGGCACAGCAGAACTGCTGTGGAGCCAGCAACCTCCCAGAACGGTCTTTCAAAGTAGATCAAGCACTCTGAGGCTCAAAATGCCCACCAGCATAGCCCTCCTTGCCCACAAGGCAGGACTCCGGAAAGACAGGCAAGTGTAGAATGTCTCGAAGAGGCTGTTGAAGAGGCATGTGGGTTCTCACGTGTAAAAGCCTGCCTTCAGGTCTTACAGAGATAAACAGGAGAAATTATGAAGTTTCAGGTCCCAAGACAGAAAGAGACAAATTCTTGAAAATTTAAATTTAAATTTGTAAATGTTGGTTACTTTTTTTCTGTAAGATTCCTAGTTATCTGCCTGACAATTTTTTTTTTTCACCACCATATAATGGAGAAACGTGACCTCATAATTTTGGCAAATGTTGATTTAAGCATTTTCTTGGAAACCTTTGTGTGTGAAAGGTTTCCTGGTGGATGCTATGTTACGTAACCCAGCCTCCACCTTCTCTCTCCAGCTGTGAGAGCAGCGCCCTCAGGAAGCCTTTCCGGTGGTCTGTGAGCCCTGCCTCAGGGTGCCCTCTCACACTTTTCTAGGTCAGCCTTAGTCCTGTGATATGGACTATAAAGCCCCTGCTGTGGCCCCAGCTTGGGCAACTCTGAATCTGCAGCCCATTTTCAAAGCTGCTGCTGCACTCAGGTGTCTTATGGGACAACACATGGACCTAATGCCAAATAAGCCGAAAGTCAGTAATAACAATGTGGGTAAACAAGTTGTCTTCATGATCATGACGGAGTACTACCTAACGATGACATCAATGGACTACAATGACGTGCATCGACATGAACAAAGCACGTGCAATGTACTGTTGATGGGAAGAAGTGAGACACAAGGCTACATACATTCAACAGGGCCATACGTCTCTAACACAAGCCAATGGGAATGACGTCGGTGTGACGGTTACTCTTCGTTGGTGGGAGGTATAATTCAGAACTGGGTGAAGCACAGGATTTCTCAGGGAGTGTTAGGATTTCTTGTTTTTGATCTGGCTCCCCATCACATGGGAGGTTTGGTTTGAGAATATGAAGCTGTACAAAGATACTTCAGTGAATGGAAGAGGAAAATATTCCAAAGGGAGTTTGGTTCACATTATGGGAAAAATAAATTTTTTTTTTCCTGTGAAGAAATGAAAAAGGAGTCCAGAAATAGTTCACTTGAGTTTCAGCTCCTTAAAAGGAATTTTTAATGATTTGGAGGCCACTTCATGGAAATTTAAGATTTTTTAAACATCAACACATATGGATTTTAATGCCTGTCAGTTTTGCTATAATTAGTGTTCAATCATCATTTCTGATTCTTGATCTGGTTCAACAAGAATACTTTTCTTAAATAAGAACCCTCATTAATTTTGACTAATGAAGAAAAATGTGACCACTTACATGCCGCCTATTACAGCCCAGAGCAGTGGAGAGTCTTAAAGGAGAATGGTCGTTCGATAAACGGGGTAGTTATTTGACACTACCTCTGCTTCATGGTGCACAGAGCCCGGAGGAAAAGGTACAGATGGTGGGTAGACATTAAGCTTCTTTGAAACTAGCAAATTTGAAAACTCTGAATAGAAACCATGGAAAACTCTAGATTACTGTGTGAAGGAAGGAGCTGGGGCAATCATAAGCCTGTGGAAGATCCTGAAGAGGGAACATTGAAGAAAAAAGAAATCCAGTCCTTGGAGACCCATTCAGGTCCTCATGGACCCATAACAGACGCTGTCCCCCTCTTCCACTTTGAACATGGGAAGCAATCTCAACTGACAGAGCTCTGCATACAGCCCAGTGAGAGACAGAATGATTTCGTTTGAGTTAGCAAGTCTGTCCAAGAGGCTGAGAAGCAGAGTCACGCACACACCAGGGCTCTACTCAATTTTCTATAGCTAAGGTAGTTCTCCTTAGCAGAGTGAATCCCTGAGAGAATATAAGACAGAATCTCTTGATTGCTTCTTGTACACATAAGTCTAAAAACTATCATAGTCAAATGCCTATTTTTCAAATAGAAATCACTATGAAGAGCCCACATATAGGTTAATGATCTCAACAATGGTTTTCATTCTGTTTGGCATGATCTTTATCTTTGTAAAAGAACATTTAAAAACATAGAACAATCTTATTATTATTATTATTATTATTATTATTGAAAGACAGAGAAAGACAGAAGGACAGAAAGTGAGAAATCTTCCCCCAGGGGGGATGGCCATGCCGTAATCCCTTCTCCTCCCTTCTCTTCTTGGGATCTTGGATACATGTGCACACATGCCTGGTGTGAGTTGAGGCCACTGGGTCCAGGATTCAAAACGCAGTCGACTACATGAGAGTCCAGCAGCATAGCTGTTACGCCAACTGCTGGTCCCAACAATCTTATTATTTTAAAAAGCTATTTATACTTCTAGAATTTTTGCCATATTTCAAGTGTGATGGTAGCAATAAATTCTTTTATGGAATGAGAACAACAAAAATATAACTCTGGCTAAAGTTTACTGTCATCCTTTCTCTAGCAGAAAACAAATCAATGTGACAATCAAAGGGAACAATCCCCAGTACTTGTTTCCATAGTGCTTTTCATGTGACCTGGGGTCAGTTCTGTAAAACTTCCAGCAACTTCAAGGTAATGAGATATGTTTCTTTCTGGAATCATCAGATAACCCTTGTTGCCAGGGATGACTAATAAAATTACGCTGTCTGTCCTTAAGCAGATGTGGGTTCTGGGTTTCCGAGGTAACCTGGGGACTCACTTGGCTCACAGAATCCTGGGCAGTTAAACGCCCTCAAAACGGAGGTGACACCAAGGAAGCTGGCAGCACAGTGTCCCTGGCCTACCTCAATGAGAATGTTTCGACGAAGGCTTATGTAAGTTGGAAGCCAGAAGGGAGAGTAACAGTGAAATGCACAGTCTTGGAGGCTGACCCACGTGGGGAAGCTGCCAGTTTGCATCGGAGACCTCTCTGAGTGCAGCAGGCACAGGCGTGCTCGGGATCTGCCAGGCTGGGGCTGGGGCTGGGTGGTGGCGTCAGGATCCTGCTCAGGGAAGCTGTCTCTCTCTCTCATGGAATACACACGTAAAGCTTTTTTGTGTGTTTTTTGTTTTTGTTTTAAAGCTTATGTAAGAAATGATGTGCTTTCAACACAATTCCCTCCCAATTTGAACTCTCACCTGTTATTCAACATCACAAAGCACACCCATCATGGACTGTGAAAGTTATTATTTTCCAAGGAACAAAAACCTTTCTGTTCCTCCTTTCCTGTTACAAATGCGCCCTCTGGCCACAGGCTCAAAAGGTGTTTAGCGCAGGTCTCCCTAATCATAGTATCCCAACTCCCTAGTTACAGTGATGGAGAGAGTGTACACATGACCTTAGGAAGGTCAACCACAATCCTTCCCCAGGGTACGGGAAGATGGCAGCCAGGCTGCCAGGAGATATGTGCGGAGAAGGTGCTTGCTGAATGAGATCAGGAGACAATTGCCCAACAGAGACAGAAGAAATCTGCAGCTTTGGGTGTCAACTAAAGGCCCCAAGACTCGGTATCTCTTCCTTCAGTTCTGTGACTTGCTCCAGAGCTTAATGAATGAATTCTCCTGCAGAAGCCGGTTAGAGTCGATTTCTGTCACAGCAACCAAAGAAGTCCTGATAAAGAAAAGGACGTTATCAAGGGTAACAGGAAGACTGGGAATTGTCAGTTGCCCCTAATCTAGGGCTCTGTTTCAACCTCTCATCCAGATAGCCTCTCTCCGTGTGCCCTTGGCAACTGGAAATTGAACACCTGCCATGGACATCGCAATAATTCCACGTAGCCAAGTGCTCCGTAGAGCGTTTCTCTGACAGCAGTGCTTGCCAACTTTCAATGTACTCTCAGGGGCTGAAGACTCACTTCCTTTAAAATCTCAAATGAGACAAGATGTTTTCTTTATGACTTTGACTAGCACAAAGAAGATAGTCACAACAACATCTGCCATATCTAACTACTGTGTTAGGCAGAAGTGTAATGGGTTTAAAAATAGTCTCAGACCTCAAGCTACTGAAAGCCAAGAATATCTCTCTCTCTCTCTCTCTCTCTCTCTCTCTCTATATATATATATATC